>NW_007731107.1:101898-141035 GCF_000696425.1 Galeopterus variegatus | reverse complement strand
AACAACTATGCTCAAATAATAACTTTCCAAATAGAAGCTGCAATCACGTGCTCATTGTTTCTCTTGAGGTAGTTCCATTAAAAATAACGTGACATGGACATGACCCTTATTGCAAAATCCCAGTCCTCATGGAAATGAAACTGATACCCTGGGATGTCTATTTCAGAGATGTGCTACTTTTTAGCAGGGCATATTATCTACTCTTAGGAACTAAAAACTCAGTGCTTTTCCTAATGTTCCCTGCCTCATCATCAAATCAGATTAGAACTGGTATTTCTCCATCTACTAGCTTCTTGGAGGGATTTACTCAGCAGAGAATCTGGAAATATATGAAGAATCTTCAAAAAGTTCATGGAAAGATTTGTATTATCTTTGAATTCTATTTTTCCACAAACTTTTTGAAGTACCCTCATATTTGCAATAGCTCACAAGCATTTTGAAAGAAAAGTAGGTATTGTTCTGGTTATGATGCCTAAAATATTCTTGTGGCCAACAAAGGAACTAGATGGACTCGTAAAGAAGCCAGTCACCCCTCATTTTATGGATGAGGCATCTGAAGCTTAGACTTATCAAAAATAATTCTGAGCATTACTGATATAAAGTTGAGTTTCCAATTCATGGTCATATGGCAGCAATACAGAGTTATGAAAAACCGCATTTCTTAAACTTTCATACAAATCAACTGTGGGTTTTGTTAAAATGCAGATTCTGATTCAACGGGTCTGAGGTGGGGCCCGAGATTCTAACAAACTCCCTGGTGTTACCCATGCTGCTGGTCCCTGGACAACATTTTGAGTAGTAGCAAGGGCATGAAGAACATTGATGTGAGTTCAAACACTAGTTCTGCTGCTGGGAGACTTGGATCAAGTTAATTCCCCTTTCTGAGCCTCGGTTCCCTCATTCATAAAATAGGAATGATAGACTCTACTATGCAGGGTTAAAGTTAAATGACAAAATTTATGCATTTAGATAACACTTCCTGGCACACGATAAGAAATTGTTCTCCTAATTCAGTGCATATTCTACTAACAACCCCCCCCCCCCACTTCAGCCAGGCCAAGNGAGCCTATTCCTGACAGAGCCATCAAAGGGTGGGGGAGCAGAATGGCAACAGAAAGTGGCCGGGAAGAAAAATAAATTGATAGGTTTGTCTGGTTGTTTGTGTCTCTGATGCAGTCGGTAAAAATGGCCAAGCCTGCAATGTGTGAAGACAGAGCCCAAGAGAAAGAGAGTGGCCAGAGCCCTTGTACCCAGCTTATCCACTCATCACCACAAGATACAAGAGCCAATATACCCGGTTCATCTTGAGAAGGATGCAGGGCTGTCCGGTAGAGTATCCAAAAGTAGGGTCCTCCAGACCAGAGCAGTTCTTCAGGGAGGAGCGCTTGAACTGGCAGGCCTTCTTGTCCTCATCCTCATCGCCGTCTTGGATGAAGTACTGACCCGGTGGACAATCTACATTCATTTCCTCTTGAAGACTGTCATTATAACCTGAAGCGTGTGTGGGTGGCAAAGGGTCATGTTAGACAGGTGCCGCGCGGGAAGGCCTTGTTTTCCGTAGTCCTCGCTCCCTCCCTTCCTTTCTCCAGCTTTCTTGTATTCCTCCAGGGGGGTACGCCAGGTAAGGCTCTGTCACACCTAAGGCATGGCAGGAGAGAAGAAAAATGCATATTTAATGATATAAGAACTGTCCCCCATCGCACCCCCATGTGTTCCAGACAGCTCAGGAGCCTATTCCTGACAGAGCCATCAAAGGGTGGGGGAGCAGAATGGCAACAGAAAGTGGCCAGGAAGAAAAATAAATTGATAGGTTTGTCTGGTTGTTTGTGTCTCTGATGCAGTCGGTAAAAATGGCCAAGCCTGCAATGTGTGAAGACAGAACCCAAGAGAAAGACAGTGGCCAGAGCCCTTGTACCCAGCTTATCCACTCATCACCACAAGATACAAGAGCCAATATACCCGGTTCATCTTGAGAAGGATGCAGGGCTGTCCGGTAGAGTATCCAAAAGTAGGGTCCTCCAGACCAGAGCAGTTCTTCAGGGAGGAGCGCTTGAACTGGCAGGCCTTCTTGTCCTCATCCTCATCGCCATCTTGGATGAAGTACTGACCCGGTGGACAATCTACATTCATTTCTTCTTGAAGACTGTCATTATAACCTGAAGCATGTGTGGGTGGCAAAGGTTCATGTTAGACAGGTGCCGCGCGGGAAGGCCTTGTTTTCCGTAGTCCTCGCTCCCTCCCTTCCTTTCTCCAGCTTTCTTGTACTCCTCTGTATTCCTCCGAAAGCTGACTCAGTCTACCCTAAGCCCTGTGACCTGGCATCAGGTGCCCCAGGGCCTTCATGGACAACATCCTTCTAGGAAGCCTTCCTGGCTAGTCACCTCAGCCCACTTTGAATGTCCACCCCCCGCTTCTCATTTCCTTAGAACTTCTGGATATCCATCTCTGGGTCATACATTGGTCATGTTAAAACTTTCTTCTATTTTCCATTATCTCTTTCCAGATGTGCTAAATGGTAAACTTGGAGGGCTGCCCCTTCTACTTCTGGGAGAGGAATAGGCACATGGTTGGTAGACATTGGAAGAGGGACTGAATCATGTCAGGGCATGGCGTATGTAAGGAGGCTAATTTCCTGGGTTAAATCTCCTGAAGTTCAGCTTAGGAGACATCTCCCCTTGAGGCCCATGAATAAGAGGCACCTGATGTAAGACAGTGAGAAGTATGTGCTGTGGGACAGAAGGAAAGCGGAAGAAGAGGAAGAGGAGAAGGAGGGAACAAATCAGTCTTCATCCTTTACAGAGGGCAGTTAGCGCTTCCAAGTAGCAGCCGAGGTTGAGAGACACAAACCAGCGATAACCACAGGGTTTCCACCGAGAGGCTGAGGGGGTGAAATCCTGTCTACTGAGACCTGAGGCACTCAGGGTTAATGTTCCTTTGCACTGGGTGGAATGCAACACATGTCCAAGGTACACACATCAGGGAAAGAGCTGAAAGGGGCCATCTGTAAGCTGACTCTGGGCTACCAGATGCCATAAAACTGGGCTTGGGGAATTACTCCATTATTTCCAATTTGGTTCTAAATGATAGAGCCCCATTAGTCCTACTAGACTCCATGTAATCATGTTTGAAGTAGCTCTGTTTTTCAGAAGAGATTGTGCACCTATAATTCACCAGAAGTGAAACTTAAAATGTACTGCTGGATCCTATCTAGACAGGTTGTGACCTGGGTTTGATATTATTAAGAAGCTACTGGGAATTTAAAATCCATTTCAACCATGGCTATGCTTTCATTTTTCCTTTCACAAAGCCACATTTAATTCAAGATTCAATTCAAGGCTTTGTTTTCATCTTTTAATTTTTTTAAGAACAACCCCCCCCCACTTCAGCCAGGCCAAGACAACCAAACCAGTCTGACTGCCCTCCCCTCTGCAAAGATTAGGTGCAGAGATGCAAACCCCACTGGGGCTCCTCTTTGATAGCTGGATAAATACAGTACCTGCGTGTTCTGTGTTTAACCTTAACAAAGCTGCTACCTCAGCTGTTACCACATGGAAGGGCCTCTCACAAAGCCATTCATTTGTCCCTGAAAATTTAGCTGATGATGCTATAGAGATAGATATCTTGAAAGCATTTGGGATCAAAACATTGGAGTGACTGCCACCCAGAGATTCTTCCTCTAACTCCTTTCTGGAATGCTTTTAAGTAAAGACACTTTCTCTATCCCTCTTCAAGACAGCCCATCTCTGAGAAATGAATTCTCCTACCTTGAGAAAGTATAGGAGGCAGTAATCTTTCCAGCTCTGGAGAACACTCTCCTTTTCTCACCACTATCTCCCCCCTTTCTGGAATGCTTTTAAGTAAAGACACTTTCTCTATCCCTCTTCAAGACAGCCCATCTCCGAGAAATGAATTCTCCTACCTTGAGAAAGTATAGGAGGCAGTAATCTTTCCAGCTCTGGAGAACACTCTCCTTTTCTCACCACTATCTCCCTTCAGAGTTATCTTTTATAAATTATCATTATTGAGCCACTTGGATGTGCTCAGGACTTAACTAGGTGCTGTAAGGGTGTTCAAGAAGAGAAAACAAGTTCTCTGCCTCAAAGAACTTATCATCTTGCTGGAAGGTTGGTGTGTATGCTTTCAGGGCAACACACAATCACACACTGGAGAAGTGTTGATTGTATCTACAGGTGTTGAGGGGGATGGAAGGTAAGGAAAGACCACGATGGGTTGGAATTAGTAAGACTGGGATTTCTGGGCCAGGTGAATTTTGAATTTTGAATTTTGAATTCCCACCCATCACCTTTCAAAAGAGCTTTCCACCATTCAGAAGAACATACTTACCCTGGAGAAAGCCATTTAGGCTGATCACATAATGCTGCCAAGTGTCAGGTTCAGAAACGTTGAAGTTGAAGTTAAGGCTATGGGCGAAGGGTCTGATCATAACTCCTGGCAATAAAAACAGGTCTTGGATATATTAACCCATTCTTGGGATAATTTTTTTGTATCGATTCCCACGAAACCATTTCCCCCCAGGCAATCAAAATGAAAAGGACCACAATTTGCCAAGTACCATTTTACTTTTACTCTTAATAATTGAATCTCTAAGTCATTACCGGGAAGAGCCAAAGTTAATTGAGGCTGAACATGCTGTGCAAGCAGATTTCTGTCCAGCAAGTTCTGACAACACAGGGCATTTGGGCACACTCACCAGGAGGCTTCATCTGCTCAGTGAAGGTCGGCATGTAAGGACTGATGGTCAGAAATAGCGTGTACATGCAGAGAGTGATCACAGCAGCCAGGGAGGCATAGAAGAAGAAGTAAATGACTAAGATCAGGCCTGCAGAGCAATCAAAGATGAGAGTGGTCAGTGCTTGCGAACAGACCCTGCCTCCCCACTTGAACTCCTGAACCAGAACCAACCCAAGCATGAGATGGCTTTTTAAAAAATTTCCCAGATTCAGTATGTCCTTGCTCATTCAGATTTTACCAATTTGAAATCTGTGAGAATTGTGTCAGGGGTGTGATTGTGGTTTACCTTTACAGCATCTCCGTTGGAAGGGCTTGCTGAGCAAATGATGGCCATGAACAATATTACAGGGGAGTGGAGTTTTAAGTACTGCAGAGGGCAAATTGCTTGAGAGTCCTCTGGGCAACCGTTGATGTCCTAAGTACAAATCATTCTTCGCTATTCATTAAAGCAGGTGCCCCGAAGAGTCCTAGCAGCTTGGTTCCAGTGATTGTATGTATTTGCAAGTGATGAAAACAGCATTTCTTTTCACAAAGTCTATAATTCAAACTTTTGATTAATTTCCACCAGACCTGCCTCTAATCAAGGCAAAGTGAGGTTTTATCCTACTTATTTCAAATCTTATTCATCTTTAGCAAATGTTTAAGTGGCTCTGCTTTTCAAAAAGAACACTAACACAAGGTGGGGAAGGGAGAAGGAGGAAATGGTACTTAGTCACTGACACTTGCTGCCTGTAAACTTGGGCAAGTTACAGAATCTCTGCATCCCTGATTCCTCACAGGTAAAATGGGAATAAGTTTAGCACTTACCTCATATCCTTATCTATATCCCTAACAATATCTGAAATTCAGCCTTTCCTTACATCCTGCCCCTACTACCCCACTTCCTAGCTGTTTAATCTTGGACATGCAGTTCACCTTTATGGGCCTCATTTTCCTTATCTGTAAAATAAAGACAATAATAGTACTTCTTAGCATTGAATAACGCATATAAACAGCATAGCACAGAGCCTGGCATGTACTAAGTGCTCTATAAATGGCCATCATCACCATCATTGTTATTACTAATGTTATTATTGCTATATAACCAGATACTTAGTTGTGTGAATTCCCCCTTTGTGGGCTGTATTAGGGCTAGGTTTGCCCCAGTATTAGGCAGCACAGACCAGGGAGAATGAGCGTGAGATTGCTGCTGAGAATCTCTTTTCAAGCCCTCCTTGGGGCTCTCTCAGGCAATAATATTTGGCTCCACTCACAGCAGTAATATGATGTTGGAACTACAGATTTGAATTGAATCATGAACCAGAAACTGGAACAAACCACATAACTTTGCTGTGCCCAAAACTGAATCCAAATATTAAGTTTTTAATTGAACCATGAAACCAAATAAAATTAACCCCCCCCAAAAAAAAGTGGGGGAAGGAAGAAAAACCTGTAGTAATCCAACTGGAAATGGAATTGACTCTTTATGTTTCATAAGATGAACTAAAGCAGAACCTGAACATAAACACATTGATTCAATTGAAGTCCCTGGAGAAGAAACAACAGCACCTGTGTGCCTGTGATAGTTGGCTATTGCCCACTGGCTATCCTAAGGGATGTGCCCTGTGCGTCCTCCTCCATTTCTCTACCTTCATCCCCATTCTGGAAAGGGTTCAACAGCTGGAGTCATCCTGGGGTACCAAAAGACTCAGTCTCATGGATGAAGGCAAAACAATGGAACTCGGGTACATTCCCTTGGAGATATCTTCCTTCTTTCCCCAGATATGTGGCCAGGAAGCTATAGATGGGAGAATTGCACTAGCAATGAGTCCTCTCAGCCTCACCCAGGAGTAGGTACCCTGAAATCCATGATAGACAAACTATCTCAGCCAACCCCAGGCAAAACCAAGCATAGTCCCCATCTGAATCCATTGATTCCTTCAACCCTTTTTGCTCAGGACGACCAAGTTTTACTTGGGCCTCTCCTCTCTGTAATCTAGGAGTCTCTCCTGAATGCCACACCCAGGCTTGGATAGACTACTAAGTACCCATGCTCCCAACTCTTCACTCCTCCCATCAAAACACCCCATCAGGTCCGGAGGCCCTGCCTCTCAGGGACTTGTTCATTGTTAGAGTTCATGAAGATAGTGTTCTGGCAAGAGAATAAACTCTTGTATTCATCCAACCTGGGCTTGAATCCCAGCACTGCCACTTAGTAACTGTGTGACTTTAGACAAGTTACTTACCCTCTCTAAGCCTCAGTTTCTGCATCTGTAAAATGGGGATAATAATATTACTACCTCATATGGTTCTTGTCAGTATCCAATAAAATAACATATAGTTCCTAAGAATAAGGGTTGTCCAGCTATCAAAGGAAAAGCCCAGAGTATACTAACAGGCTGGGTAAATAATGTTGGGCATGTTGATGTCCAGGTTGGGACAGAGTTAGTAAGTGCTCAGATGGGGCACTCAGCTCTCAGGAAAGAGGGCAGCAAGGCATGTGCTTTATGGCCTAGACATTAACATGACCATTTTCCCTTTGGGCAGGAGTAGCCCAACAGAAGAAGGCTGAATGCCTGGGTGCTCCTTAGACCCTCTACCCAAAGTTCCAGCTATGGCCTACCACACAGTGTCCCCACTGCCATATCTTCTCTGGGCACTTGAATCTCCCTCCCTCATCCCCACTTATTGGCCTATGTATTGTCATCCACAGGAGCAGTTTGAATGAGCTCATCTGGTGAAGTTCCAATGGGCTGGCTGTTTAGGGGTTAACGCATGGCTCCCCCTCCTAAAATCACACTTGCATTTCACAAGGCCTGTTTTTCCAATCCTCTTTAGGCAAGGGAGAAACAGCTGTGCACCTTTTGGAGTCCTAGTGAGTGTCCAGCATTTGTCTGCCACTTCCAGAATGTCAGAATGTCCCTTAAATGGTACATTTGTTCCAGTCAAGAGTTCGAAGGATAGTCAGGGGTGGGGCTGGGAACTGAGGAGGGGTAAAGGGAGATGGGTGTTGTTCAGAGCCCCACACCTGCCATTCCTAATTCCAGGAATCAGAGCTGGCTCTTTTGCTCTGGATGAGCTGAATTAGCAACATTAACTAAGAGGAAGAGCATTCTCAGCCAAAGGGGTCTTTAGAGGCATCACTATCAACTCCAGCAGCATAGACCCTTGGCACTAGTGGACTCTTATTTCATCCATGGTGTCCTCTAATTGTTTTCTCCTGTGGATTAACTGAGTTTCAAACCAGCAGCTGCTATTTTTCTGGGCTGTGTAGAGTGTGGCAAATGTGAATTTTACCACAGGCTGTGTCTTAAGGAGAAGGTTTGGCATTAATAGTTTAAGAGGTGGGTAGATCCTGGGAGGAGAGTGCTGGGGAAGTTGTGAAGTAAAAATGGTGGCAGCATGTGGTACAAAAAGAAAGTGGTAAGAAATACAATTCTGCCATTGATCAAGCAACATGGAGGGTCAGCCTTAATCTCTAGTAATGATCCCCTTAAACCTAATTCCTCTGTGTCTACCATGGGAATGTAAAGCACCCCCAAACCGGGGCCAGGGTCAGGCCTGCTGATCTTCTCTGACATCACTAGGTGAAGTAATAAGGCTCTATAAACACTTGGGCAGATTAGCAGGGACTTGGGTCTCACATCCCAGAAATGGTCTTCTGCATAGTACTTTCAACTTTACAATTTTAACTTCTCATTGTAGCCTCACACTAATCCTGTGAGAGAGGCAGGGATTGTTTTCCTCATTTGGCAGGTGAGAAAACTGAGGCTCAGAGAGGGTAAATGATGAGCCTAGGGTCACATGGATAGAAAGTAACAGGGCTGGGACTTTAAAAAAAAAAAAAAAAACTGTGCTTTTTCAACTCACTGTATCTCTCTGCATTGCAACCAATATTGAGCAATGAATTTCAGTTACACATTCAAGTTTGTTCATCCACTTGGAATTTGTTCTGATGGGATCTGTCCACAGTCCAGGCATTTCTCTAGGCATTGGTCCCTTTACATGAAATGCTAAGAGAAGTTTGCAGACAAGCCCATCCAGCGTATGGTAAAGGAGCCCTGGACACCACACCAAAAGCAAAGGACACCAGACTGGGGCATTGGGATGATTGGGACTTACTCCAACTCTGACCTGTTCGGGCCAGAGACATCCTTCTCTCCGGATCCCACAGGTATTCGTTCATGATCTGCAATTTCCTCCACCAGGCATTGCCTGTTGGCTGACCCTGCCCCTCTTCCTCCTCCTTTTTCTCCTCTTCTTCCTCTTCCTCCTCTTCCTCCTTCTCCAGATTGGGCACCACCATCACCTGAGCCTCTTCTTCTGCTTCCTCCTCTTCATCTGCTAAATAGTTCTGGTTTACTTCATCCTGATCATCCTGGAACAGTGACAAAACACAATCTCTTTTTTGAAAAAAATTTTCAACAGCACAACCCATCAGCCAAAAATAAATGAAAATGACTCAATATTTGGAGATGTTTTAAATTTCCATGTCTGCACAAACACACCCATTGTTACAAGAGACAGGTCTTCTTTCTCTCTATTCTTTTGAAGGGAATATCCTTTCTATGACCCCTTTTGACTCAGTATTCTTTTCATAGAGGTGCAAGTTTTATTTTCAGCTTCAAGCATTTGGGCTCTTCCCCTAGACTGCTCATGTCACTACTCTGTCTTTGACCCTTGGCCTCCTGCTTAACTTTGGCCTGTCAGGACAGAACTGAGCTCACACTGGAGGATGGAGTAGACATTTGTGTCCATGATGGCAAATTCCCAGTCCAAGCCAATTTCATCCTAACACTCTGTACACTTTCAGCTGCTTAACCTCACCATCCCAAGTTGTGTCTAAAAATAGCCTGGGACAGACATCAGGAGGAGAGGTTAACTGCTGTATCCCTCCTCAGAACTTAGACTGCCTTCCCAATAGAAACAAGAAACGGGGAGTTATTTGCTGCTTTTATGACTATTGCCCTAGCTGGAAACTCTTCCTGCCTTAAGCTGGTTGGATAGATCACCTAAGAACTGGGATCCAAACCGATACTTCCTTAGTCTCCCCCTATATCCTAGGCAAAAAGCTGGGCACATAGTAAGTGTTCAGCACATATTTGTTGAGTGACTGATTGCAGCCATTACTTGAGATTTAAAACTGTAATCTTCTTTGAGTGGTTCTAAGAAAATTAAACCGAAAAAAAAAAAAAAGAAAGAAAGAAAAACATAGACTTCACCAAGGAGTGTTTCAAATGCCTCCCAGCCACAGGCTGGAGAGTTGTATCTGCTCTTTGGGGGGTTGCCAAGGCTCACTGCAGCAGCAGAAAATGAGTCCGCCCTCCCTTCTCTCTGCTGTCCAAGTTTGAAGAGTGGCAGGGCCTGTGCACCTGTTGGGGTTGGATGTGTCAAATGCTAGAAGCCAGGGGCTCCATGCTGCCCCCTCCCTTCCTGATTCCTCAAAGGCCACTTAGAGGGCATTCAGCTAAAAATGCTCCCTTTGGTGCGGGATTCAGCAAATTGGATCGTTCAGAATCAGTAAAAGTGATACAGAATGACAAGGCTCTACTCTCGGCATTCAGTCTGCCCAGCATTATGTAGCTCTTGATTAATAAGCACTCTCTCATTGCTCTTTAATTTGTTCAAATGTACAGCTCTATATCACATACCATATCAGAACTGACAGGGACCTTCAAGATTTGCAGGTTCATCTGAGGGCCAGAGGGGGATAGGATCTAGCCAAAGCCATGCAGCAAGTTCAAGACAGAGTCGACAGTCTCGGAACCTATGTCTCTCGATACCTTGGAAAATGATGTTTCTCCTCTATCACATTGAGCACGAATGTCTAGAGGTGGCTTAGAAGATTTGTAAAGCACAACACTGTCTTAGTTTTGTGTTCCCAAGAGATTATAGGCGCTTATAATCAAAGATTTCTGACTCTGACACACACTCACACTATAAGACCTAGGAAAATAAACCTTGTCTGTCACTCAATTTTGAATGGATTAATACATATTCTTAAAGCTCTTTCAGTTGTGTATGAACCTATGTACACTTTTGACCTCCCAAACTACATTTTGAGCACCCAGGGGGAGAACCCCTTAATGGCTTATCACAGTGTGAAGCCCACAGTACACAAAGGGTACTGACCAAATATCAATGATAGCTGCCTGACTTAAAATTCCTGATGCAGGATTCTGGGGGAATGCTGTCACTGAACTTACCACCCTAACCTCTGCAGTCATGTGCACTGGAGTGGTGGTCATCACAGCCCCAGAGAATCTACTGCACCTGAGAATCTCAGAATTTGAAGTGTAACATTTCATCACGGAGGAATTTATATTTCCTTTACATTTTATGAACAACTTACTTTTCTCTCCTTGTTGCCTGTGCAACACCTCTGCTCCACGGAGGAGGCAGCTGGCCTTGGCCTCAGCTTGATCTTATTTGTAGATATGAGCCCTCATGATAATCCCATTAAAGATGGCTCTCATTAAAGCTTTACCCTCTTGGGAAGAGTTAATCTTCTCAGAACAAATTTCCCCCCACAGTGCTCATACCTCCTGAGCCTTATTTCAAGTACCTCAAATATTTTTCCTCTCTCCTGCTTCCAGGTATAGGAGAATGTTACATTGTGCAAAAGAGGCCTTCCCAAAATATTTCTCATTAATTAAATACTGTGTAAAATTCACTTTTGTGCAACTATTTAACAAAATCCAGTAGGGAATCCTTTGGTGATACGAGTGCTTATCCCCAAGGTTCTGTTTCCTAAACTTCAGTTTCCTAAAGTGGCACTATTCTCATGTGATAGTGTGTGTGATAGTGCTGGGATATGGTAGTGGGTGTGTGCTGGGGCTGTCATGTTTCCCTAAAAGGGAAGAGTCTGAAGGACAGAGGGTGTCTCCATTTTGAGCAATCTAAATATATAAACATATAAACAAATATATAAACAAACAGTATGACCCAACAGATAAATTTGTGCCCTGCATTGAGTAACACCCTGTAAACATTTGAATGGTTGGTTAATTTTAAGAGAAATTAGCATGTGATTCCATTCAATAATTTATTTTTTAATTTGATGAAGCATTATAAAGAGCAAGATTCCCTGACACATTTAAAATCCAAATCATCTGACAAATAATTGAAATTATACAGTTTAGCAACATTGCATAGAAAAGAAGTCAAGTAAGAAACAGTTATATACGCCTCACAGATCGTGGCTGCTCTGAGAGCTGAAAGGGACTTTGGGAATGACAAAAGAAAGATTCTACAAATTGTGGCTGGAAAGCTAAGGGAAGACCTCCGTAAGTTGATACGGAGTTAGAAGAATTCACATTTTCTTCTGCTGCCTGTTGACAGTCTTCACTTAACTCCCTAGTTATAAGTGGCCATACCCAAAGAAAAACGGATTAGGCATTGTTTCTTCCTGGGGCTCAGATCACAATCCTCTATAGGGAAGAGTTCAGAATCCCTCCTCCCCTCCGCCAAAGTACTGTGTATGTCACATATTATTGATTTATAGCAAAGTAAATGCAAAAAACTTTCAGATCAAATAAATTTGTAATGCACCCTGGAGATAAATGATGGCACCAAAAGGGTGTGTGTGTGTGTGTGTGTGTGTGTGTGTGTGTGTGTGCTGTGTGTGGTAGGGTGGGGTGGCAGGCAGGGTGGTAATGGCAGTTGGCGGATCAGGGGGTTAGAGCATTGCATACTGCAAATACAATGGAAAGAGCATAAGATTAGAGGTAAGGAGACTTGCAGTCTCACTTTGGCTCCTCCACTAACTTGCAAGTCATTCCTGTGCCCTGAACCCCAGAAAATTCCTTTACATAATGAAGGGTTCTGGAGAGATGATGTCTAGGATTCTTCCCAGCTCCTATAGAGGATTTTATGATTTTATCTATAGCTTGGAATTTCTGCTTTAGAAAAAGAGCAGCTGGCTGCTTGAGAAACATTCTAGAAGCTTCCTCAGAAAAAATACATGATGAATAAATTTTTTGTCTTTACATTTTATTAATAGTTTCACTGGATTTAGAATTATAGGCTGCAAATAATTTCCTGGCAGACTTTTGAAGGCATTGATTTTATCTTCTGCTGTTGCTGTGGAAAGGCCAAATGCTATTTCAATTCCTGATCCTTGTATATGACTTTTTTCCCTCTCTGGAAGCTTTTAGGATCCTTTTTTTAATATTATAACTTCTTCACATGGGGTCAATCTGCCATATTAAACAGGACTTATCATGTGTTTTAATTTTGTCTCCCTATGGAGACAGCAAGTATAGCAGAAAGAACATTGACTCTGAAAAGTTATGCCTAAATAGACAGATGTGATTGTTGAATAAAATGATATATGTAAAGTGCCTGGCACATCTTGATATTGATGCCCCATTCTCCAAGTAGACTTATACATCTGAGGATTGGAACCAGGTCTTATATACCTTTATGATTCTCAAAACATCTAGCATATGCTGGGCACTTAATAGATTCTCAATAAATGTGACTTGATGACTTGATGAGTCATAAAAAAAAAAAATAGAAAAAGAGCAGCTGGGCTCTAAGAAGCTTCCACCCAAAGAGACTGAGACAGCTGGGTAGACAGTGTCTTTCATTTCCTCTTCTCCTTCCCTTCTCTCTTGGCTAAATTCTTTGCTATCAGAATGAAACTTCTATTCCCAGACTCCAAAAGGCCTGTTCAAATTCTAGACCCCCAGGAAAAAACATGAGGGGGTTCCTTAGTGTCTGGTATCTTTCTCTTCCCTTATCTTTGTTTCACAGGAAGAGGGCCTTCTTCCTTCAATCCAGCAATTTAGCATGCCCTGGTGTCCTTCTTAAAACCCTGGGCTTCCCTAAATTTCACTGTTTTTGCTCATCACAAGGAGAAGCAGCCATAAGCCAAGGTCTATAAAGCCCCCAACCCACCCCATCAAAAAAAGGGCAGCAAAATATTCTGCTCCCTGGGACTCACAAGTCTGTAGCGATAACCATAAGGAAAGGCCAGAGCCCTTCTGGACCGGAGTTGCCTTCTCATGACTGTTCAGTGGGCAAAGAAGCGGCAGATGCAGAAAAATGGGTGAGAGTTCTGGAGCTTCTGCTGGTACAAAAGACACTGGTTGCTGGGGACACTTGGCGCCTGGCAAAAGTGAACACTCCTGGCATGAGCCCTTCCCCAAAATAATCTGACATGCCCCTCTCTCATTGGTTGGCCCCTTCCCTGAATCAAGGGAAAGCCCTTATGGAAAAGCAAGCTCATCATTACAGGGAGGGGGAGATATTCTGGGTCACGAGGATGAGCGACTCATTCCCCCCCCCTTCATGTGTCTTTCCACCCCTTGCCCTTCTCCAGCGCCTGAGATATGATGGGCCCAATGGAAATCTTAAGTCATATTCTTCTCAATTGAGAGCTGGATATCAGTGTGTGCATGGGGTGGGGCATGGGTGGGAGTTGGGGGTGAGGGGAGATGACCAAGAATAACTTTCTTTTTCCATAAGGCTGATCTCATGCAAAAGGATCTAGTGTGTAAGGAAATATTCCTTTTGCTCCCACCCCCCAACACACACACACTCTGAGCCACCTACAATATTCCTTATTTGTGTCAATCCATGAACTCCTTAAAATGTGGATTATGCTTTATGCTTTCTGATTTTAGAGGCCAGGCTCCTGCTTTACCCTTTCCTGCCCCAAACAGGTCCCTGGACATAAAGAAGCCTTTTTCTAGTCCATGTGTGAGGGTGGCCCCATCAGTCACTGCCCCTCATACACACACCCCTTGGAATCCTGGCCAAATTTCTGTAGTGGTTGAGGTCTATATTTATCCCTTAGCATCAGGGCAGGGAACAAGCCAGAACTTTGCAGTGTCAGTTTCCCAGACATATATAACTCCTAAAGCCAATGTGGGATCAACAAAAGAAAAATTAGTAGAAACAGCCAAGAACATTGAATAGCATTTTTGGTCTGTTTGGTACACCTTCACTGGGTGGCTAAAAGGTCTGGATGGAGTTTGCAATCCTTCTTTCACAAATCACCCCCCATTACACCCAGGTGGCCAAGAATGTTGCAGATACTGAGATTCTGGGCATATTCATAACCAAGAAAACAGCACAATAGTTTAGATAGATAGATTTAGTCATAACTCCAAGTCTAGGTTTGTCTGATGAAAATGGCTTCAATTGTGGTTAATTTTAAATAAGGACTCCATTTACTGTGATGTTACTAATCGGGACTCTTTTTTAACAGAATCTCTCCCCATATCCTTCTTGGGAGAGAGACTACTTACAAAAAAAGACAGACTCATTCCTCTTTTTGGATTTTAATCAAAGCAAAATATATGCCAGATGATATCCTGGTCTTAGTAGATGCTGAACACTATCTCCTATGCCTTCTCTACTCCAGTTTTATGTGATTTCCGATGTTAAATATGATAATCCTGAGGCCCTTGGAAACCTCCAAACCACACAAAGGATAGGTTAACTGGTCTTGTCTTACTAAGGTAGGAAAGAGACTATAGTCATTAAACATTTCAGAAACCAAGAGTAGAGGGACAATAGGGGGTTTGGAGTGACATGACCTCAGTTAACAAAATATCTTATTCTCCAGAATCTCTCATACCCTAACCTTCTGGGTAATTGGGGACTTGATATATTAATACATTTACAATGTATTTCGACTATAACCCAGGCCGCTTTCTGGAATGCCAGCTGTTGGGTGGGGTAAAATAACCAAATCCCATAGGATGTCAAAGACATAAATCTGTATGAGTTCAAACTCAAAAGACTCAAGTTAAAGGAGAAACAATTCCTGCCAATTTTGGGGGGGTTGGGGGGGGAGCAATATGTCCAACAGGGCAGCAGAGTGGAGCCAGAAGTGGCTATGGGGCTGCAAATGAAGCTGTGGCTACAGAGGCATGAGAGGAGGGAGAAAAGAGAGGCTTTGAATATGACAGCAGACTCAAAGGCAAATTATTCAAGTCTATAAAACTACATGCCCATTCCTTGGACACAGGTGTTAGCAGCTGCTTTTATAAGACCCTTGTCCTCATTGCCTGCTTAGGTAAAACCACATAGTTCCTGACAATGGCAACTGGGAACAGAAACAATCTTATGGATTGAGTCCTGTTCCCAAAGGAAGAAAGGGATGGTAGCACCCTTCAGAGAATCTTTGACTTTACCATGATATGGGCTACTTTACGGCATCTGTTCTTGTAGGCCATTTCCACAATTGTGTATAGATGTGTGGGGGGGGGGGCAGGAGTGGCGGGCAATGTGTCCCAGCGTTATCAAAGAACAGTTGTGTACTTTCCCTATCCAGGGATTGGCTAGATCTTCAGGGAGATTCAGGAAAGTCATGTAGTGGAGCTTAAGAGTTTTTTGGCATTGGAGTCATCCAGGCATTGTTGAGTGCTCTCTAGAACCCCAGTCCCTTCTGGCATTCGTGACCTGTGGACTCTGAGGCCACTGGGTAAGGAAGTTCCAGGGTGCCCTTGAAAGCTGCCCAGTATAGGGTGTCCTTTTTGCAGTGCACAGAGGAGGGAGAACTTACTTGGGGCTACAATGATCAGGAAAGGCTTCCCAGAACAGGCGGGGTTTGGGCTGGACCTTCAAGGGCAGTCCTTCAAGCTGGAACAGTTACTGCCTGACATTGATGGTGCCAGTCTGGTCCCCAGTGACCAAAGTTCCTCCTCCCGAACAGCTAGCCTCTGAGTAGTGGCCAGCAGGAGTAGCCAGCAGGCTCACTGATTAAGGCCAGAGGGTTTCTTTAACCTGAATAGCCCAGATAATGGCCCCAGATCCCTACTTCACTGGGTTCCAGGAAGAACCCTCAGCACACCACATTCCTGAGCAGAGTTTCCATCTGTCCAGTACAGTTGTACAGTGGGAGATGCTTTCATTTTGGGGGACTGAAGGCCATGGGTCTGTGACTGTAAAGCCTAGACCCCTAGGGGAAAAATGAAGGCTTAGGAAATTATGAGGTCCTTGTGAAGATTCAAGCCTATTTCCAGTGGCCAAAAAGCACTAATGAGCATAATGCAGGCAAGAGACAGTTCAAATAAACAAGTAATTGGAATTAAGAGAAGAAGTGTGTAGAGGCCCTTAATGAATGGATATGCTAATTGGTCTTCTTTGCTAGCCCCTTGGGCTTTGGCTGTGACATAGACTAGCTTATTAGATGCCTGCTCTGTAATAGCTGCTGAACGCTAGGGCCCTTTATTGCCATGGTAACATTGATGTCTAGAGTCTAGCTGAGCCCTGGATCTCTTAATTTACTACTCAGGAGGCTACAATTCTTTGGGTTTTATTATTCTTCGTGCCCCGGGTGCCAGAGTGGCAGTGAATCATGCTTATTCATCCTCTGCACCGCCCACGGTGTCTTTGAATAAGTCAGGGTGTCTCTAACTGCATGTGATGAGCAGATTATTAAGTTAAAGCCTATTTCTGCCTTAGCTAGACTGGTGCTTCTCAGAAACCCATAGCACCTCTCTAACCACTTACTTACCTGCTGCCTCAAATGGCTTTTGGCAAGCAGAGTGATGGCACTGCAGTGGGCCTGCAGAAGGCCAGCTTCCCAGAAGCCTTTGCTTCCTTGGTGGGCAGGAAGGAGAGTGGCACAATATAGGTGGGGCAGCACTGAATGGGAGAATGAACCTTGAAAACACATGCCATCAAAATGCAGCAGTCAGAAGGGGAGAAGAGTCATTGCAGAAAGGGTCCTGGCTGAGAACTGTGGTGCTAGATGTTTTAGTCCCTCTGGGATAAGGGAGCTGGTGCTGTGTGGAAAAGGCCATCCCATATTCTGAATTACTCCAGAGGAAGGAAGCAGCCCCAAAGGCTAGAAGGTACAGTGGGGATGGATTTTACTTTATTTGATAAGACCTTTGTTTAAAAAGCTGGCCCAGAGACCAGTTGCTTCTAAAAGTTAGTGAGCACTTTGTCACCTGAGCTGCCCAAACGTTGATCTTTCAGTATAGATATGCTATAAACATCCACTCCCAGGGGGTGTGGAGTAGGATGAATGATCTCTTAGGACTCCTCCAACCTTGAAATCTTGTGTACTTATATATGATGCTGTTTAATTTATCACGACACACGCTAAACTTGGACGATGCTTAATATGTACATGTGCTTGATTATGTTAAAATTGGGATGATACTCTATATGTGTGTGTCTGTGTCTGTCTCCAGCCATAAATGAAACTTTGCAACAGGTGCAGAGACGTTTTTCTGACCTCTGTTGCTAAGAAATGGGCAACCTGAAACTAAAGATAAATTGTTCTTTATTTGGGGATTTAAATCCCCAAATTACAAATTACTCTTATGAGCAAGGGAGAGTCTTGAGGTCGTTGATTTTTGTGGTTTGTTTCTTTTCTTTCTTTTTTTTTTTTCCATTTCACTGCAGCATTTGCAGCATTTCACTGGGCATTCTTATGGGAGAATTGGCAGACTACAGAGAGAGAGCTATGGGCTACACAAATTTGGGGCACATTTACACGCTTTTTTTCTGTTTATTGGGAATGGAGGGCGTAGGGTGGAGGTGAGAGGTCTTCTTGAACTAACTAGATTCTAAGAAATGGAGTTTTTCCCTGTGATAGTCTGAACAAAGAGCTATAAACCTAAGGACAGTCAATCAAATGTGCCAAGCACAGAAGGGGCTGTTAGGCAACATTGGTCTTTTCCACCAAACTCTGCAAACCTGTTTATTATCAAGCAGCAGTATTTCCACACACAGAGGACAGTGATATTAATCCAACCCGAACCCACTCTGGATTCAGCAAGCACCAGTTAGAAATCACAGCGGCTCTCAGCTGCCTCTTAAATCAAAGTTGAATTCATAAGCAAGAGCTTAAGGTCTCTCCATCACCAGCTTTGTTCAGTTACTCACTTGCTGTAAGACCACAGGAATGTCAATTGATTTCTCTGTTGCACCTTCTCCCCACCTTGAAAAAAAAATAAGCCCACTGTCTCTGCTTCTTCATTCTCAGGAATGCTGTGGGTCTAGATTTCTTCAGAAGAAAATGGCAAAAGAATTCTGAAGTTGGGTGGAATTATCACTTATTAAGTGTATAGCCTAGTGTTTAAATTGTGGGCTCTATAATTGAAACTGAGTTTGAATCCAATTCCCTTTCTTAATAGCTGTGGGAATTTGGGGAAGTTACTTCACCTTTCTGAGCCTCAATTTTCCCACTTGTAAAATCATTAGATTGGTATAAGGATCAAATGATTTAATTTTTATAAAATACCTGGCCTAGTTTACTCAATAAAGGTGATAATGATGATGATGATGATGATGATGATGTTGATGATGATGATGATGATGATCAGTACCATAATTATATGTCTTATGTGGATGTTAGTAAAGTAGCTCCCAGAGAACATGACTTCTCAGGGCTCTTCTTTGTCAAGACAGCAATTCAATCAATGAATTCTAAAACCATTGGGGAAAGTTTCTGGGGGAGCAGGATCAAAGTATTATTCTACAGATTACTCATGAATTTCAAAGAAAAAAATGCACTTTTACAATGAAGAATTCTAGCAGACATTACTTTAGCTATGTGATCAAATTTAGCATCACTAATAGCAGGGCAATGGGCGATGACACATGGGCCTCCTGATGTGACACAATGGGATGTCAACAACATTACTTCTGTAGTATTCTTGCCAAAAATGTTTAATATGGATGTAATCATGAGGAAATAATCAGACAAATCCAGATTGTATGAATATACAAGACAACTAGTCTGGACTCTTCAAAAATAACAGTATCATTGAAGAAAAAAGCCAAATGTACTGTTCCAGAGCCTAGATTAAAGGAGACTAAAAAGAAAAATCAGTCAAATGAAATCCACAATTCTTGACCGAATCCTCTCAATACAAACAGCTAGGATGTTTTGGAGGCAATTTGAGAAATTTTAATATGGACTCGATATTGCATAATGTTATTTTTTTGATATTATAATGGCATTGTGATTATGCAAGAAAATGAGAAAATGTTCTTTTTCTGAGGAAATACATGCTGAAGTATTTAGTTGTGAAGTGGCATAATTGCAATTTAAATTCAAATTCTGTAGCCAAATACATACATATGTGTATTACATATATATGCTTGTGAGAGAGAGCATGTGTGCAAATGCTGTAAAATGTTAACAATTTCTAGGTAAAGGGTATGCTGGTATTCATCATAGTTTACTTTCAATTTTTAACATCTTTCCAAATAAAATTTGGGGGCAAACTATAAATCCTTTCTTTCAGCTCCGTCCAAGATATGCCTTCTCATATCCCCAACAGGTCCCTGCACCCCAGTCCTTTCACCCCTGATATTCTCCATCTTATAGCAAAAGGAAAGAGTTGGAGTTAAGGACACATGAAATCAGGGAAAGTTTCATAAAGGCAGCTACATCTGAGCTTGGTCTCCAGGGATGGGGCAGGATTTTACCAAGCAAAGACGGAAGGGAAAGAACTTTCCAGAAAGAGGCAATAATGTAAGTGAAGCTTGAAGAATATAGAGGAGTGGTTCTCAACTTTAGTGTTCAGTTATGCGAGGAGCTTGCTAGCTATGTAGACTCCCTGATTCCAACTCCGAAATTCAGATTACGCAGGTCTAAAGTAGGGCCCATAAATCTGAAGGTTTAACAAGCACTAAGATGTATCTGATGCAGGAGTTCAAGGACCATGATGTGGGAAACACTGGCATGGACAGTTGCCTATTCTACACACACAGAGAACTGGCCCTGTCTCTTTCCTGTTCAGCTGAATCTCTCACAGGTGAGTTGTTACCAAGGCTGACTTAAACCTTCAGAGGCAAGTCCTCTGTATTAGACCTGTCAGTCATGGTGTCTGCCATGTCCAATACACTGCTCACTGCCCCCTGCTCAGTAAAGCAAATCCAGCTAGTTGTGGCAAGGTGGTAACCTTAATTATACCAGGAATGAGCCCCACAATTTGATGACAGATAATGTAGCCTGGCACAAAGAGCTCTGCCCAACAGGATTGATAGTAACAAGCTAAGAGAATCAGACTACCATCCCATGGAACTAATCCCACCGACTATAGAGAGAATTTTCTAGTCAGTTTCAAGAGAATTGAGAACAACTTACAGAGGGAAGCAGGACATAATGCAAAGAAAGAGAACAAGATACTCATGCCTAGTGTTGCTCTGGAATCTAGTGGTTTTCCAAGCATGTGTATCCTCACCATTCTCTTTCTTTTCTTGAGGTATCCTAAGTTGACCTCTGTTATCTATGAAAAAGGATTAAATTAATGCACCCTCTATGAGGTTCCCAGTTCTTAGAGAACTCAATGCCCACACTACAAAAACAAGTATCTCCAGGGCATGTTGCTGCCCATCTCAAGAGCTGGCAGGCACAAAATAAGCTCCTTGTTTCCTTGTCTCTTGCCTCTTCAAGCCGACATACAAGTCAAGAAAAGAAACCCTAAGCCCACTTTCTCAAGACCCTCCCTACCTCTGTCCCAAACGCCTCCTTTTCCTATCTTTACTCCTCCCTGCATGGTTCAGGCTGGTGGAAACCTCAACTTACTTAGTCCTTTTCTGAATTGTTTTCCTTCCATCACCTCTGGCTCCAACCCAAGCAAAGCCTAACTTAATAAATCTATGCCCAGGAGTGAAGAAGTTAAACAATCATCCTCTGTTCAGATAAGAGTAACAGCTGCTGGAGGGGTTCAAGGAGAGGATAGAAGAAGGCTGTGGAGAGGTTCCCAGTCCCCATCTCTTTTCAGTACACCAGTCCTTAAGCCATCTGAATGATTCTTCCACCCTTTGTGGAAGGAAGCCTGGCATGGCATGGCTTGGCATTGACTTTGCCCTTCCCTCTGTCCCCTGACATTCTGTCTGGCAGGATGACCAGAATCTGTCGGAGTAAAAGAATCCTCATCTTAATGTTCCTACTCCTTTACCTCCTTGAAACCAGGGCACTATCCTTGCTAAGTATTCAAGGCAGGAAAAGGAATTCTAGCCCCAGAGCTGCTATAAATGCAGTGCAATGTTGGACTAGTTAGTCACTTAATCTCTTTGGACATCAGTTTCCTCAAAGGGCTGTTGTGAGGATGGCATGCAATCACTTTGGTAAAGGTGATAGACAAATGATCAGGACTTCTGGTTGAGCAGTCCTCTGGGTACATAATAAATGGGAATGGCCTCACTTCTCCACAGCCGCCTGTTTCTCTTCTCTCCAACCCCAAGCTGGCAACTTTTTCTCTAGCTTTAGTAAACAGAGATAATGGTTGTCTAACATACCAACATTGCTGAAGATAAAAAGAGTTTGCAGACAATGAGAGCACGTGACCTATATGAACAAAAGGGATACTTGGGACTCCTGAGTTAAAATATCTCTACTGAAACTGCTTTATACAATTAATGTGGGGGTTAGAAATATATGGAAAATGTGATCTTAGGATCCCACCATTGTACACCTCTGAACTACCACCCAGGTGGCCCGGCAGGGATATAGGAGTCCTAGTGTCTTTTAATGTAGAGTTTGGCAGGTATCTCCCAAAAAGCTAAAACTAGCTGGTTGTTTATAAAGTGTCTAAGGTATTCTAGTTCCTCTGGAAATTTCTGTCCATCAATATGAATCTGTCTGGCAAAATCCTGACAATTGCAAGCCCTGAGAAAATAGCATGATTAAGAAAATGGGATGATAGATTAAGGACTTCCATTAACCTGGAAGACAGAAGGAAAGACAATCAGATTCTTTCAACTTCTCTTTTCAGTGTAACTGGACACCCAAATCTTCCAGCTTGAAAAGTTAAGTTCATGTTCAGTGACACATAGGTATGAGGGAAGCACAGGGAGAAAAGACATCAGATGATGTAGCAACTACCCGTGAGCACAGCTCAGAAAGCAACACCATCCTGGGAGAAGCGTGGGTTCCAGAGTCAAATAGACATGGGTGAATTCCCAGTTCTGAATGCTTTTCACCTGTGTGACTGTCAAGTCTTGTGAGGATTCTGAGATTTTATCTTACTTTCAAGCTAACAAGTTAGCCTGCCACATTTTCATGGATGCTGGCAAAAGACCTGAGACTCTGGAGTCAGAGATAACGAACTTTATTTCTCACAGAATGGTGTTAGCCAGAGTATAAGCATTTTCTTGTGTCAGTACCTCTTGCCCGTAAGTCCCATAGGAGCTACCTGAAGAGGGCCAGGTGACACCTGCACATGCTGTGGGTTGTGTTACAGGAGAGCAACACTAAGGTTAATAAATCTGAATCTTTTATGATGGGCAGTAAGCGTGCCTATCTTTTGTTCCAGAGGGAGGCACTCTATCTTTCAAAGCTGTTCACTATATACATATCCTTGAAAAGGGTAGTCTGGAACACTGTCAGTCAGTGTCTCTGCTTACAAGACGCGTGGAAACATGAGAGATCCATGGGAAATTGTCTCACAGTAATGATCATGAACAAGTAATCTAACCTCTTTGATTCTCAATTTTTTCTCATCTGTAAAATGTATATCATAATAGTACCTACCTCTGGAATTGTGCAGATTAAATGAGTTCATACCTGTTAAAACACTAAGCACTTAGAAGGTGCTCAACAAATATGAGTTTCATTCCTCTTTCTCACTTTCTCGTCGCTATTACTAGAAGGCCCTACATTCCGCACTTCCTGTTCTGTTCCTATAGTCATTCTCTGGCTCCTAACAAAGACCTCCGTGTATTTATTGCCACCTGTATGCACTCATTTGCTAGTTTTCAACTACATCCTGTCAGGATTTAAGTCCCACCTCATTCATTCATTCATTCAACAAACAGTTATAGAATACTTACGATGTGTCAAATACTGTGCTAGGTGCTGGGGATACAGCAAAGAATGAAAAAGACATTGTCACCATCCTCATGAAGTTTGCCCTTTAGTTAGGGAGACAGACATTAAACAAATAAATCATGTGAAATTATTGGTCACCAGTAAAGCATGACATATGAAAGAGAGGACTTATCCCCATTTTACTCATTTGATCTGTGCTACCCCACTGAGAGTTAGACACTGTCCCCATGGGATAACATCTCTTACCGCTTTTCCTTCATGGAGTCAAACTTCACTCCTGGGCCCTAACTAGGTAAAAGGTCAATCTAAACTTGTGGACCAGCTAGGATGTAGATCACTGTCTAAGGGGTGGAGTCCTATTACTTTTCAAGACAGACAACAACACTGGTTATAGAAAGGAGGGTAAGGGAAATAAGGCTTCTAGAATCTGCTAAAGACTTGAAAGAACAGACCCTAGTTGGCATTAGCAGAGCCATTCTTTAAGAGAAAACACAGCTGCTATAGGGGTGTTTGGAAGCAAATCTATTGGCCTTCACTCTTAACGAACCTACACAGTGTCCTCAGTTTTCACTTTTAATTAACTATACAGACCTTCCTCCCTTTCCTCAAAGGTCATCTCTGGCATATAAAGAAAGGATCATACACTCCAAACTAGTGAGATATTTCACTGGTTTGCTACCACCCTTCCTCCTCCTAGGTGAATATTTTCTCTCTCCAATAGGATTGTAAGAACCCTGAAGTCAAGGCCTGTACCTTACTTTTCTTATAATTTACTTCCACTTCTTTCATTCCGGCAAAGCCTGCATCTGTTCAGTGACACAAACAACCCGTTCTTTAAAAACTAACTAGCTAAAAAAAGGAATGATGCTGTGGAATGGCATGGTGTTTACAAGTAGTTTCAAGTTATTTTATTTATAAAAATTCCCAGACTTCTTTGGTCAGTCACCCTTATGGTAGCAACAGAAATATTTTTTTCCCCAAGTAATTTGTGAGCCCGAACCTACTGGTCTCCCTAGTTTCACAGATAGAAAGTCAGATGTTAATATGAACCAATCATATGTTAATACAGTACTGCTAGGAATAGAAGCACAGAAACATTATCCCTGACTCTCACTTTAATCATTAGCTTGTCCTGTTTCTTAATCTAATCCTCTTGATCATGAATCAGGAACATTTCCAAGAGTAATGCCAAAGCTGCTTCTGCCACTGTTCCTCCCTGGGGGAAGGGGCAGAGGTGATTAACTTCTGGGGTTGGGGTGGTGGAGGAGGCTGTCACCACTCAAATATTGTAACTTGTGTGTCAAGGGGAGAAACCAACTTTTTGGAGAGGGAAAGATTGGAAGGAACTTTTCTTTCTTCATTTTTATAGCAGTTTTAGTTTTACAGAGAAATTGAGCAGAAAGTAGAGATCCCATACCCTCTCCCAACTCACATATACGGTTTCTCCTATTATTGACATGTTATGTCAGTGTGTAACATTTGTTACAATTATGGATCAATAGTGATATGTTATTATTAGCCTTCTTTTTCATTAGGGTTCCCTGTTTGTATTGTACAGTTCTATGGCTTTTGCTTAATGCATAATGTCATGTATTAACCATTATGGTATCATACACAAGTTTTGCCCTAAAAATCCTCCGTATTCCATCTATTCTTCCCTCCTTCTTCCCTCCCTCCCTCATCCCCTGAAATCCTGGAAAACATTCATTTTTGTTTTTAAGTTAACTCAAACATTTACCATTTCTTTGTGTTAGAAACACTCAAAATCCTCTTTTCTAGCTAATTGAAGTTATACAATAAATCGTTGTTAATTAGTCACCCTACAGTGCTATAGAGCACTAGATATCATCCCCCTGATCATGAATCCCATCTAGTTGTACTTTTGTGTCCACTAACCTGCCTCTCCTTATCCCCCCCTCCTCCCTACCCTTTCCAGCCTTTGGTAACCACCATTCTACTTTCTACTTCTTTGCAATCTTACTTTTACTTTGAACTTACTTAGCTTGCACATGTGCATGAGAGCATGCAGTATTTTTCTTTCTGTTCCTGGATTACTTCACTTAACATATTGTCCTCCAAGCTCATTTATGTTGCCATGAATGACAGGATTTTATTATTGTTTTTACGGCTGAATAGTATTCTATTGTGTATATATTCCACATTTTTTAAATCCATTCTTCCATTGCTGGACACTTGGGTTGATTCCATATCTTGACTATTGTAAATAATGCTGCAATAAATATGGGAGTGCAAGTATCTCTTCGATATACTGATCTCCTTTCCTTTTAATATATACCCAGCAGTGGGGTTGGTGAATCATATGCTAGTTCTATTTGTAGGTTTTTGAGGAACCTCTAGACTATTTTTCATAATAGTTGTACTAATTTACTTTCCCACCAACAGTGTATATGAGTTCCCCTTTCTCTGCATCCTTTCCAGCATTTCATTATTTTCTGTCTTTTTGATAATAGCCATTTTAACTGGAGTAAGATGACATCTCATTGTGGTTTTGATTTGCTTTTCCCTGATGATTAGTAATGTTGACCATTTTTTCATATACCTGTTGACCATTTTTATTTCTTCTTTTGAGAAACTATAAAACACTGATGAAGGAAATTGAAATTATAGGTATATTCAGCTTATTTGCCCATTTTTTGATCAGATTATTTGTTTTCTTGTTATACAGTTATTTGAGTTCCTTGTATATTCTGGATATTAATCCCTTGTCAGATGCATAGTTTGAAAATATTTTCTCACATTCTGCAGGTTGTCTCTTCACTCTGTTTATTGTTTCCTTTGCTGTGCATAAACTTTTTAGTTTGATGTGATCACATTTGTCTGTTTTTTTCTTCTGTTACCTGTGCTTTTGAGGGCCTCTTTATAAAGTCTTTGTCCAGTCCTACATCCTGAGGTGTTTCCCCTATGTTTTCTTCTAGGAGTTTTATAGTTTCAGGTCTTATATTTAAGTTTTTAATACATTTTGAATTGATTTTGGTATAAGGTGAGAGATAAGGGTCTAGTTTCATTCTTCTACATATTGCTACCCACTTTTCCCAGAACCATTTATTGAATAGACTGTCCTTTCCCCAATGAATACTCTTGGTGCCTTCATCGAAAACCAGTTGGCTGTAAATATGTGGCTTTATTTCTGGGTTCTCTATTCTGTCCCATTGGTCTGTGTGTCTGTTTTTATGCCAGTCCCATGCTGCATTTTGGTTACTATTGCTTTGTAGTATATTTTGAAGTCGGGTAGTGTGATGCTTCTTGCTTTGTTCTTTTTGCTCACAATTGCTTTGGCTATTCAGGGTCTTTAGTGGTTCCATACAAATTTTTGTGAAGAATGTCATTGGTATTTTGATAGGGATTGCATTGAATCTATAGATTGTTTTTGGTAGTATGATAATTTTCACATTAATTCTTTCAACTCATGAACATGGAACATCTTTCTATTTCTTTCATCAGTGTTTTATAGTTTTTATTGTAGAGATCTTTTACCTCCTTGGTTGAATTAATTAAGCCCTATGGGCCAGGTATTTTATTTTTTTTGGTAGCTGTTGCAAATGGGATTGTTTTTTTTATTTCTTTTTCATCTTACTCATTATTGGTGTATAGAAATGCTACTGATTTTTGTATGTTGGTTTTGTATCCTGCAACTTTACTGAATTGGTTTCTCAGTTCTTGGAGAATTTTGGTTGTTTTAAATGTCTGTAAGGTCCATTTGGACTATGGTGCAGTTTAAATCCAATGTTACTTTGTTGATTTTCTGTCTAGATGATCTGTCTAATGCTGAAAGTGGAGTGTTGAAGTCTGTGATGGTTAATTTTAGGTGTCAACGTGACTAGATTAAGGAATACCTAGAAACCTCATAAAACGTTATTTTTGGGTGTGTCTGTGAGGGTGTTTCCAGAAAAAATCAGAATGTAAGCCTGAGTGGAGTGAGTAGTAAAGATCTGCCCTCAATATGGGCAGGCATCATCGAATCCGCTGGGGGCTCAGAGAGAATGAAATCAGAGGAAAAGGAAAATCTCTTGCTCTATATGCTGGAGCTGGGATACACTTTTCTTTCCTGTCCATGGACATCAGGACACAAGATTCTTCAGCCTTTGAGTTCCAAGGCTTACACCAGTAGCACCTCCAGCTCTCCAGCCTTTGGCCTCAGACTGGGAATTACACCATTGGTTTCCCTGGTTCTGAGGCTTCTGGACCTGGACTGAGCCACCCTACTTGTATGTGCTTTGCAGAAGGCCCATCATGGGAATTCTCAGCCTTCATAATCATGTGAACCAATTCCCCTAATAAATCCCCTCTCATATATTTATATACATATCCTATTGGTTCTGTATCTCTGGAGAACCCTGACTAATACAATGTCCTTAACTATTATTGTATTGGGATCTATCTCTTCCCTTAGATCTAATAATATTTGCTTTATATATCTGGGTGTGTCAATGTTGGGTACATATATACTTATAATTGTTATATCCTCTTGATGAAGTAACCCCTTTAACATTATATAATGACCTTCTTTGTCTCTTTTTACAGTTTCAGACTTATACTTGATTTTATCTGATAGAAGTAGCTACTCATGCTCACGTTTGGTTTCTGTTTGCATGGAATATATTTTTCCATCCCTTCACTTTCAGTCTTTGTGTGTCTTTACAGGTGAAGTGAGTTTCTTGAAGGCAGCATATAGTTGAATCTTGTCTTTTTAATCCATTCATCCAGTCCATACCTTTTAATTGGGGAATTTAGTCCATTTACATTCAAGGTTGTTATTGGTAGGTGAGGACTTACTCCTGGTATTTTATTGATAGTTTTCTGGTTATTTTGTATATCTTTTGTTCCTGTCTCTGGGCAGGTTCTTCAGCTATGATCAATGTCACCACCAACTATGGGTGCCTCAGTGCCTTAGGCTACAGAAGTTTGGGACAGCAGCAGTAGGACATATGGTGTTAAGGTCATCAGTGGCAAGGGCTTTTGGGATCTTCCTATTCTCATTTTTTTCACAATGGAGCAATTTTGCCAAGGAAATTCTTCTCAGTGTTGGATTTGTCCTAACCTACAAGCAGCTGTAGTGGTGCTGGGTTCTAGGTGCAGGTGCTTGGAGTGGCTGGGGAGCCAGGATCCTGGGCTCAGTGTCTCATGAACCTATTGTGGAACCTAGGTCTTAGGGTGCAAGTTCCCTCTCTGTGGCAGGATTGGATGTTGATTGCCCACAGTGCCAGGATTTGTGGCTTTAAGGCCCACCTGGCAGCTGGAGCCCTATGGGCCAGGTTATAGCTGTGACTCTAACCCTGGGGGGCTGAGCACAGCACAGAGCTGACTCTGGGGGAGAAGGAGTGCTCTGGAGGTTTGGGCCCAGGGAGCAGAGTATAGCCACAATTCAGGCACCAGAGCAAATGGGGCTCAGTAGTCACTCAGTTGCCAGGGGTTGAGGCAACTTGTGGTGATAACTTTAGCCCCTGGAACAGTGGTACTTAGCAATATCTCAGTTTTTGTGAGGCCAGGTGCAGTGGCAGCAAGAATCCAGAAAGTCAGGGCACAGATGGCATTTGGGCCTTGTGAGCAAGGTACCCATACAGTGCTTACTTCACTCCCCAGGGGAAGGGGTCTCTCAGCAGCTTAGTCTCTAGGGAAATAGTCCAACTCCAGGGAAGCAAAGTGCTGGAGTTGTTCAGCCCCTAGGGTAGGATGTCTCAGCTCAACCACTACTGTTTTCCTGGTAGTACGTCAGCTCAGCCCCGGGATGCTTGGTTGCCCAGCTCAGCCAAGCAGCTTCTTAGCTAAGCAGCTTCTTGGCAAGCAGCTTCTCAGTCAAGACAGCAATTGCCTAGGGGGTGATGCACCCCTTCAACTCAGTCCCAGGGGAATGGTGCATAACCGTGACTGTTAGGGGTAGTTAAAGATTCCCCCAGAGGGAGCGTGCAGCTTTGTAGCTTCAGTTCCAGCCTGAGGGGGAGGGGCACTACTACGACTGGGAGGGGTGGGAGGAGTGGTTCTACTACTGCCTAGTACCTCAGTGTAGGGTGTAACAGCTGCTCTCAGTTTGGCTTGAGGAAGTCTGTTCAATGGTGACTTAGTCTCTGGGATGAATGGGTGTCATTCACCCCTGGGGTAAGATGCCCTCCAGCAGCAGTTCCAGTTCCAAGATGGCACAGCAGCCATGTGAGCCACAGAGGGTGGGGCACAATGTCAGCTCCTCTTGGGGAGCATAACTGTGTGGACTCCAGGCAGCTCCTTCAACTGGGCTTGGTGCCTGTGATGACTGCCAAGGTCCCTAGTGCTAAGGATGATAGGTGTCCAAGGTGTTGATGAGGGCTGCTTGAGTCCTCTCCTTTACCTTCTCTCCCCACAGGGATAAGTTCCTCCTGGTTCCCTGCTGTTCCTGGCTGGGGGATGGGGTGGTGGAGACCGGGTATTTCCTTCTGTTCTCTATATGGCTATCGTGAGCTTCTGTGCTTACTAGCATTTCTGTTACTCCTTTGATGTGCTCCAGTGCTCTCCTTTATTTTTGTCCAAGTGTAGTCATTTATTCATTGTTTTGTCTGTGTTTGTGGGAGAGACAAGTGGTAGGGTCTTCTAGTCTGCCATCTTGCCTGGAAGGAAATTTTAAATGTAACAACAAGTAGGGAAGAGGAAAAAGCTGTGATAACTGCAAAAGTTAGGCCAGGCAATGAATCTAGCTGTTCACTTATCAAGACTGGACTTAGGAGACCTTGGAAGTCAATGATTCCTAACTTGATTCTAGAAAAGAAGGGTGGTGTAATAGGGAAAGCATAAAATTTGGACTTTGATAGCCCATATACTTAACTAAGTCTAAAGTTAACGTATTGATGCACCTACTAAAAAATGAAAGAACCTTAGCATACTATAACTATAATCACTTCTCTCCAGACATTTCTCCCCTTTTAAAAGCTGTGAAATATACATACAAAATTTTTAATAGACTTTTTAAAGAGCAGTTTTAGGTTCACAGCAAAATTGAGCAGGAAGTACATAGTTCCCATACACCCCCTGCTCCCCCTAACAGCCTCCCTTACTGTCAACATTCCCCACCAGAGTGGTACATTTGTTACAATTGATGAACCTACATTGACACATCATTATCACCAGAGTCCATAGTTTATATTAGGGTTCACTTTTGCTGTTGTATGTTCTATGGATTTGAACAAATGTTTAATGACATGTATCCACCATTATAGTATCATACAGAATAGTTTCATTTCCCTAAAAATCCTCTGTGCTCTGTTTTCCCTTTCTTCCTTCCAATCCCTAGCAATCACTGACCTTTTTATTGTCGCTATAGTTTTGCCTTTTTCAGAATATCATATAGTTGGAATCATACAGTATGTAGCTTTTTCAGATTGGCTTCTATCATTCAGTAATATGTATTTCAGGTTCCTCCATGTCTTTTCATGGCTTGATATCTCATTTCTTTATAGTACAGATTACACACAAATTTGATGCCTAAAATATTATTGTGCTGCCTGATGCAAAATTATAAAGCTTACACCACAGGGTAACAACTACCCAGGTCAAGAAATAAAAGACTGATACACTCAAGGAGCAACACCTCCTTTGTGGGCTTCTAGAAAACAACTAGTCTGGACTTTTTAAAATTTCAATAACATGAAAAGAAAAGTAGAGAGGCCTATTTTAGTTAAAGTAATCTAAAGAGACAAAGCAATGAAATGCAATATGTGAATCTTGTTGGTTGCTGGTTTTCCACCTCACCCACCTACAAAAAGGTCCATAAATGACATTGTTGGAGAAATTTGAATATGAACTCTTTATTAAATAACACTATAGAATTACGTTAATTTATTTAAGAGTAATAATGGTATTGCAGTTATGTAGGAAATTTTTCTTATTTTTTGGAAGATGCATGCTGAAGTATTTAGGGATGAAGTTTCCTAACGTCTTCAACATATTTTGATATGGTTCAGCAGAAATATATGTATGGGAGTTCCACTTCCAGCATGACAATGTGAGGAGATCTTTGGACCAGCTCTTCAGTGAAATAGAAAATTATGAAAAAACCTGCAACAATTAAAAGTCTCTAAAAATGATCCTAAGGACATGAAGCAAATGGAGAAACATCTATTCAAGAAAGTCTACTAAAACTTGGTGAGAACATTGGGAGTATGTGGTATTTGAACCAAGACCCATCTCTGCCTCTCCCAGTTCTGTGAGGAAGGAAACTCCACTCCAGATTGGTGCAACCAAAAACCCAGGGCTCCACTTTCCCCTAGCTCCCAGTTGGAAGATTATCTTCACAGTAGGGGTGGGACATGAACACTTCTCATCCTGCCCTCAGCTACCTGTTGCTGAAGCTAAGATCCAGTGAGTGCAGCCAAGAGGTGTGGGATCCCTTTTCTCACTGTATCATGGGGGCCCCAAATCTAAAAGGGCACTCGAGTACTGTTTTCCTATTCTAAAAATTTCACCCAGTTCAATAGGTAGTGACAACAGTTTATCAGACTTATGGGAGTCACTGATGGTGGCTGGCCAGCTGGATATCTGTGCTGCCACGGGGTACATACAATAGTATATAGTGAACAGACAAAGGTGTAAAGCATTTGCATGCTTCTGTGTAGACCCTTACCCAGCTCACATAACTCAAAGCACATGGGAGATCTACTTGCTGTTCTCCTGGTGCCATAGCACTGTAACACCAGCATGCTAATTCATTTACTTAGGGTCCCTGCTTCCTCCAGTCTTTTGTTTGTCTTAAAGGGGACATGCCTTTCCTTGGGCAACTATCTTGGCCAAGGGTGGTTTCCCAGGGGGAAAGGGGAACTCTAGTATGCACAGGGAGGGGGAATAGGTCTATGTCCCACATTTATCCTATACCCCCCCAGCCTCCACTGTGAGATGGAGGCTCTACCTTGGGCATGGTACTGCTGAACACACTGAGGCCCTGATCATCTTTGCCCTGGCTTATAAGGTGGTGGTTTTTTATACTGGTAGAGGCAAGCCTATAAGATTTGAGGCTACTGTCCCCTCCATTTCACTGAGCACTAAGTTCCTAGAGTGAGAGCATCACTCAGAAGTGTGTCATTGTCCTCACCTCCAGCTCCAGAGCCATGGCTCAGAAATCTTGTCTGGGCAGAAAAACAGGCCATAAACAGAGAGCTCTGAATGTCTTCCCAAAGAAACTAACTTCATTTGCAACAGAGTGTGGAGAAGTTCCAGTTTAAGGGTGCTCTCAAAAACAGTGGAAGTTGTAGTGAAAGGAAGAAGATTGGTAAATTAATTAGAGATATAGGCTAAACTGTAGGCTGGCTAGTTTGCTGGAGAAAATCTGGGAGACAGCTGGGAGGAGTCTTTCAAGGATCAGAACAAATCCTAAATACTTACCTCTGGAAGTGTCCTTTCAAAGGAATCCGAATTTGATTGGATTAGTCTGTTGAACAATTTGTGCCTCAGGACATTGTTGAAAACAATAGAGCAATCCTATGACAGTTAGTAGAGCTTAACCGCTAGGTGTGGGTAAGGAAAGAGACAAAAGAGACACCTGTGAAAACCACTGTCACCCCAGAGTGACTGTGGAAATATCCAAAGCTGCACCACTGAGGAGCAACATTAGAGCCTTCACATTGTGTTGGTGATGAATGTGGAATATACTTCACTAAAATAATCCATACAGTCACTAAACAAAAAAGAAAACAAAACAAGACAATAAAAAGCAAGCAAATACAGACAACAAGCCCTTGAGGAGGAACCAGTACCCAGAGTTGCTACAAAATGTTATGTAAAATATATAGTTTCCAACAAAAAATTATAAGACACACAAAGAAACAGGAAAGTATTATCTACACACTGGGAACAAAAGGCAGGCAACATAAACTATCTGTGACAGTGCTATGGACTGAATATTTGTGTCTGCCAAAAATTCATTATGTTGAAGCCCTAACCCCAATGTGATAATATTTAGAGGTGGGGCCTTTGAGAGGTAATTGGGTATAGATAAAGTCATAAGGCGAGGGCCCCTGTAATGGAATTAGTGCCCTTATAAGAAGAGGAAGAGATTAGAGCTCATTCATTCTCTGTATCCTCCAGTGAGGACACGGCGAGAAGGCAGCCATCTGCAAGACAAAAAGAGGGTTCTAACCAGAACCTAATTATTCCAGCAACCTGATCTTGAACTTCCAGCCTCCAGAACTGTAAGAAAATTAATTTATGTTCTTTAAGCCATCCAGTCTATGCATTTGGTATAGCAGCCAAAGTTGACTAAGATAGATAGTGACCAGAAGATGGATTTAACAAAGACTTGATATAGCGATTATATATATATGTTCAAAGAAGTAAAGGAAATTGTGATTGAAGAAGAAAAGAAAGGTATGATGCCAATATTACATCAAATAGAGACTATCAATAAAGAGATATAAATTATAAAAAGAGCCAAATATATCTTCTGGAATGGAAAAGCACAATAAGTCAAATAAGAATTTCACTAGAGGGACTTGGTAATAGATTTGAACTGGCAGAAGAAAGAATTACTGAACTTGAAGATAGACCAATAGAGTTTATCCAACCCAAAGAACAAAACAGAATGATGAAAAATGAAATGACATTCAGAGAAATTTGGAACAATATTATGCACACCAATGCACATGCAATGGGAGTACCAGAAGAGCATAACAGAGAAAGAAGCAGAAAAATTATTGGAAGAAATGATGGCTGAAAACTTCACAAATTTATTGCAAAACATTTATCTACACATCTAGGAAGCTCAGTAAATGCCAAGCAGGATAAATGTAAAGCAAAACAAAAACAGACACATCATAGTAAAAATGCTCAAAGACAAGGAGAAAATCTGGAAAGGAGCAACAGAAAAAGACTCATCACTTAGGAGCAACTGCAAGTTTCATAGCTGAATTCTCATCAGTCACAATGGAGGCCAGAAAGCAGTAGGATGACACATTCAAGGTGCTCAAAGAAAAACATTGTAAAGCAAGAGTTGTGTATTCAGAAAAGGTCTCTTTCAAAAATAGTGGTGAAATAGACATTCTCAGATACACAAAAATTGAGAGAATTTGTTACTAGCAGATATGCCTTACAATAAATACAAAAGGAAGTACCTCAGGTTGAAAGCAAGTGACCCCAGATAATAATTTGAATTCACATGAAAAGTCAAAGAGCACTGGCAAAAATAATTATGTTAAAATAAAAGACAGTTTAAGCCTGTATTTTCTCTCCTTCCTTCTCATAATTGATTTAAAAATCAAGTGTAAAAAAAATTTAAAAGGTAATTGTATAAAACAATATGTGTGTAATATATTGTTTGGACTATAATAGAAATATATTTACCAATATCAGCACAAAGGAAATGAATGGGAGCAAGATGCATTGGGTTGAGGAAATGACTTAAGATGGTAGCTCAAACCAACAAGAACAAATGAAGAGAATCAGAAATAATAAGAAAGTTAATATAACAAAAGCTATTAATATATACTTGCTCTCCTTTCTTCATTCAGCTCCTATAAAATCATAAAGTTTGTGTGTACCTAACAATATGTGTTGGGTTTGTAACATTTATTACTGTAATATGTATAAAAATAATATTTAAAAGGGGGAATAAAATACAACTACATATATGAGTAACATATCTGTATTTCACTGGAAATAAGTTAGTATAAGTCCGAAGGTGATTCTGATAAGATGTATATTAAGCCCCAGAATTACCAATAAGGAAATAACTTTAAAAAGTATAGTTAAAGATCATAAAAATATTAAAATGGTACATTAAAAAAAATTACATGATGCAAAAAAAGGAAGGAAGAATACAGAAACAAAAAAGATATGAGACATGTATATAAAACACAAAGTAAAATGGCAGACATAAATCCAACTATATCAATAATTACATTAAATGTGAATATGGTAAGCAATTCAACATGCAGAAGTTGCAAGAATGGATTAAAATCAAATCTAGCTGGCTGCTTAGCTCTTGGTTAGAGCATGGTGCTGATAACAACAGGTCTACTGTTTGATCCCTGACCAGCCAACTGTCAAAAACAAAACAAAACAAAAAAGATACATCTAATATACACTTTCTATATTTTGAACACATTTTAGATTCAAAGATAAAAATAAATTGAAAATAAAAAGAAGTAAAAAGATATATCATGCAAACACCAACCACAAGAAAGCTGGAATGGCTATAACGACATCAGACAAAATAGACTTTAAGACAAAAATATTACTAGAAACTAAGACCAACATTTCACAATGATAAAAGGGTCAATCCATCAGAAAGATATAGCAATTATAAATATATATATATAACTAACAACAGAGCATTAGAATACATGAAGCAAAATTAAAGGGAGAAATAGACAAAATTAAAGGGAGAAATAGACAAATCAACAATAATAACAGATTTCAATACTTCACTTCCAATAATGAATAGAACTAGACAGAAGATCAACAAGGAAATAGTGGAATTGAACAACAATATATACCAACTAAACTTAACAGACTTCTATAGAACACTCCACCCCACAACAACAAAATACACATTCTTTTCAAATGCACATAGAACATTCTCTGGGATAGACCATATGTTAGGCCATAAATCAAGTCTCAATACATTTAAAAGGACAGAAATAATACAAAGTTTGTTCAACTACTACAATGTAGAGAAATTAGAAATCAATAACAAAGAAATTTCAGAAATTCATGGCTATGAGAAAATTAAACAACAAACTCCTAAAAAGCCAATGGATCAAAGAATAAATCAAAGGGAAATGAGAAAGTACTTTAAAATGAATCCACAACATACCAAAACTTACTGGATCCAGCCAATGCAGTGTTCAAGAGAGAAATTTATAGCTGCAAACACTTACATTAAAAAAGATCTCAAATCAATAACCTAAGCTTCCTACTTAGAAAACTAGAAAAAAAAAAAAAAAAGAACAAACTGAACTCAAATCAGGAAGGAAGGACATAATAAGGATTAGAGTGGAAAGTAATAAAATAGAGTTAAAAAACAATAGAAAAATCAATAAAACCAGAAGCTGGTTCTTTGAAAAGATCAACAATAATGACAAACTTTCAGCTAGATTTACCAAGAGAAAAAAAGAGAGAATACACAAATTATTAGAATTATAAATAAAAGAGAGGATATTATTATTGATCTTATATAAAAAAAATTGTTATTAAGGAATGCTATGAACAATTGTATGCCAATAAATTAAATAATGTGGATAAAATGGATAAATTCCTAGAAAGACACAAACTACCAGAACTGATTCAATGAAATAGAATTGAGAGTTCAGAAATAAATCCATATTTCTATGATCAGCTGATTTTCAATAAAGGTGCCAAGACCATTCAATTGAGAAAGAATAGCCTTTTCAACAAATGGTGCCAAGACAACTGAATGGCCACATGCAAAAGAATGAGGTCATGCCCTTCCCTCACACCATATATAAAAATTAACTTAAAATGAATGGATCAAAGACCTAGATGTAAGAGCTGAAATTATAACACACTCAAAAGAAAACTTAGGGGTAAATCTTCATGACCTCAGATTTGGCAATCGATTCCTGGATATAACATGAAAAGTACAATCAACAAAAGGAAAAATAGATAAGAAGGACTTCACAAAAGTTAAAAAATTTTGTGCTTCAAGGGACACAATCAGGAAAGTGAAAAGACAACCCACAGAACTGGAGAAAATATTTTCAAATTATGTATCTGATAAGGGACTTACAAGCAGAATATAAAAAGAACACTTACAACTCAATAATACAAAGGGAAATAACTCAATTAAAAATTGGGGAAAGGGTTTGAATAGACATTTTCCCAAAGAAGAAATGCAAATAGCCAATAAGCGTATAGAAAGATGCTAGACATCACGAGTGATCAGAGAAATGCAAATCAGAACCACAATGAGAAGCCATTCACACCCATTAAGATGGCTATAATAAAAAGTCAGATAATAACAAGTGTTGACAAGAATAAATAAATTCAGAATCCTCATACACTCCAGTGGAAATGTAAGATGGTACAGCCATTTTAGAAAACAGTATGGAAGTTTCTCCAATGGTTAAATGTAGAGTTACCACATGACCTACTAGTTCAATTCCTAGGCACAGTGTATTAACAAGAGAAATAAACACATGTCCACACAAAAACTTGTACATGGCTGTTTATAGCAGTGTTATGCATAATAGACGAAAGGTGGAAACAACCCAAATCTCCATCAACTAATGAATGGATAAACAAAATGTGAGCTAATAAATAAATACACACACACACACACACACACACACAACAGTTGAATGCTCTTCAGCCATAAATTGGAATGAAGTACTGTTCTGGACTGAATTTTGTCCCCCTCCGACCCCAAAATTTATAAGTTGAAACCCTAACCCCCAATGTGACTGTTTGGGACATAGGCATTAGCTTCAAATCTACTAGACAATGTCAAATATTTTCAAAGTGGTAAAATCAAATTACATCTCCACTAGTGGTGTATCAGAGTTCCTTTTGCTCCACATCTCTGCCAACAGTTGGTATTGTAAGGATTTTTTAAAAAAATTTAGCCATTCTGGTGGATGTGTAGTGATATTTCATAATGGTTTTAATTTGCATTTCTCCGATAAAGTTAAGGACATTTTCATGTTTATTGGCCATTTGGATTTTCACTTTTGTAAAATAATTGTTTATGAGTATTTGCCAATTTTTCTTATATTTTTATTATTTTCCAGAAATTCTGTGTATGTTCCATGTCCTAGAACTTTATTTGAGATATATCTATAGCTATATCTATAGCTATATGTATAGAATATCTTTTACTACTTTGTAACTCAATTTTTTATTCTCTCAATAGTGTCCTTCAATAGACTGTCTATTTAATTTTAATGTGGTCAGAGTTATCAATTTTTTCCTTAATCGTTTTGTGTACTGTTTAAGAGGTTTTTCAATATCTCAAGATTGTGACATAGTCATTTATATTTTAAAAGCATGATTTTGTCTTTCAAATTTAGATGTACAATCAACTTGTAACTGGTTTGAGGGGCATTAATTGAAGTAAGGGTCATAAATACTTTTGCTACTCAAACCTGCTTCCTTTTCCTTTATATTTTACAGGTAATACTTACTCTACTCCCAATAAACTTCTGGCATATCTAACTCCATTTCATCATCCCTTTACTGGAGGCCTTAAACTGACACACCATCCTTTCTCCACTTCTTTGCAGTGCCATCTTTGTCATAGAACAGGTCTCCACAAATATGAATCTGTTTCAGGGCTCATTTTTTTGTTTCATTTGTCTGTTTGTCCACCTGTGCCAATATTATATTGTTTCATTTACTACAGCTTTATAATATGTCTGACATTTGGTAAAGCAAGTCATCTCCCTTTGTTTTGCTTCTTCAAAAATGTCTACCATATTCCTGGTATTTTCATATGCATCTTCCCAGGGATGCAAGGTTGTTTCAACATATGCAAATCAATAAATGTTGTACATCATACCAATAAAATCAAACACAAGGACCATATGGTCATCTCTAGAGATGCTGAAAAAGCATTTGATAAAATTCAACATTCATTCATGAAAAAGACCCTCTATAAGTTAAGTATAGATGGAAACTATCTCAACACTATTAAAGCCATATATGATAAACCCACTGCCAATAT
>NW_007731107.1:80447-100898 GCF_000696425.1 Galeopterus variegatus | reverse complement strand
GAGAAGGAAATAAAGGGCATCCAGATTGGAAAAGATGAAGTCAAACTGTCCCTGTTTGCAGATGACATAATCCTATATATAGAACAGCCTAAAGCCTCTACAAAACAACTCTTGGAGTTGAAAAATGATTTCAGCAAAGTTGCAGGATACAAAGTCAACACACAAAAAACAGTAGCATTTCTATTCTCCAATAGTGAAAATTCAGAAAGAGAAATCAAGAAAGCTTGCCAATTTACAATAGCCACCAAAAAATAAAATACTTAGGAATAGAATTAACCAAGGATGTGAAAAATCTCTATAATGAGAACTACAAACCATTGCTGAAATTAAAGAGGACACAAGAAGATGGAAAGATATCCCATGCTCTTGGATTGGAAGAACAAACATTGTGAAAATGTCCATACTACCCAAAGTGATATACAAATTCAGTGCAATCCCTGTAAAAATTCCAGTGACATTTTTCTCAGAATTGGAAAAAAGCTATCTAGACATTTATATGGAATAACAAAAGACCATTCATAGCCAAAGCAATTCTGAGCAAAAAAAATAAAGCTGGACACATAACACTACCTGACTTCAAACTATACTACAAAGCTATAATAAACAAAACAACATGGTACTGGCATAAAAACAGACACACTGATCAATGGAACAGAACAGAGAATCCAGAAATCAACCCACACACCTACAGCCATCTGATCTTTGACAAAGGCACCAAGCCTATACACTAGTGAAGAGCAAATGGTGCTGGGATAACTGGATATCCATATGCAGGAGAATGAAACTAGACCCATACTTCTCAGCATATACTAAAATCAACTCAAAATGGATTAAAGACTTAAATATACACCTTGAAACAATAAAACTTCTTAAAGAAAACTTAGGAGAAACACTTCAGGAAGTAGGACTGGGCACAGACTTCATGAATACAACACCAACATCACTCAGCATTCGGGAAATGCAAATCAAAACCACACTGAGATACCATCTCACCCCAGTTAGGATGGCTAATATCCAAAAGACTGTGAATGATAAATGCTGGTGAGGTTGCGGAGAAAAAGGAACTCTCAGACATCATTGGTGGGAAAGCAAAATGGTGCAGCCTCTACAGAAAATGGTATGGAGGTTCCTCAAACAATTGCAGGTAGATCTAACATATGACACAGCTATCCTACTTCTGGGAATATATCCAGAGGAATGGAAATCATCAAGTCGAAGGTGTACCTGTTCTCCAATGTTCATTGCAGCACTATTTACAATAGCTAAGAGTTGGAAACAGCCCAAATGTCCATCATCAGATGAGTGGATATGGAAAATGTGGCATATCTACACAATGGAATCCTACCCTTCTATAAAAAGGAATGAAGTACTGACATTTGCAACAACACAGATGGACCCTGAGAGAATTATATTAAGTGACAAGTTAGTCACAGAAAGAGAAATATCACATGTTCTCACTTATTTGTGGGAGCTATAAATAAATACACAAATAAACTGGGGGGAGGGAGGAAGACAAAACAATTACAATTCCTTGAATTTGATACAAGAAATGCACATATAGGAGGTTGTTGGGAGGAAGGAGGGAGAGGGAGGAGGGAGGGAGGTTTCGGTAATGGGCCATAGTAATCAACTACATTGTATATGGACAAAATAAAATTAAATTAAAAAAAAAACCCAAACCAAAAAATAAAATACAATTAGCTTTTAGATTTCACACACACACACACACACACACACACACACACACACAAACACATGGGGAGATTTTGATTAGGATTGCATTGAATTTATATTTGAGGGAATTTACAGCATTACATTATGAGTCTTCTGATTTATGAATATGAGAGGACTTCAAACATTTTGTGTTAAAAAGAAATTAAAAGATAAAGATAAAAATATAAACTTTGTTTCTCAACATAAACTCAATCAAGTTCAGGACACTTTTGGAAGTGACGATACAAGCTATTTAGTCCATCCCTAAAGAACTGCGGGTCTTAGGCCGGCCCGTGGCTCACTCGGTAGAGTGCGGTGCTGATAACACCAAGGCCATGGGTTCGGATCCCATATAGGGATGGCCGGTTCGCTCACTGGCTGAGCGTGTTGCTGACAACACCAAGCCAAGGGTTGAGGTCCCCTTACCGGTCATCTTTTTTTTTTAAAAAAAATAAAAAAAGAACTGTGGGTCCTGGGAATTTAACCATGTCAATGCAGTCTTTTTTAGATTATTAACTGAAGAAAAATGGGTGCCCTTGAAAAACTTTTTAAGATTATGAAAAAAAAAAAAAAGTCAGAGGAGCCAGATCAGACTATAAGGTGGATGCCTAATGATTTTCCATCAAAACTCTCACAAAATTGCCTTGTTTGATGACAGCATTGTCATGGTGTACTATGACTCTCTGGTGAAGCTTTCCAAGGCATTTTTCTGCTAATCTTTGGCTAACTTTCTCAAAACACTCTCATAATAAGAAGACTTCATGGTTCTTTGCTACCCTACCCCCAGAAAGTCAACAAGCAAAATGCCTTGAGCATACCAAAAACTATTGCCATGACCTTTGCTCTTGACCAGTACACTTTTGTTTGACTGGACCATTTCCACCTCTTGGTAGCCATGGCTTAGATTGTGCTTTATCTTCAGTATCATACTGGTAAAGCCAGTGTTTCAACTCCTGTTAAAATTCTTCAAAGAAATGCCTCAGGATCTCTATTCTACTTGTTTAAAATTTCCACTGAAAGCTATGTTCTTGCCTGCAGCTGATCTGAGCACAACAGTTTTGGCACCCGTTGAACAGAAAGTTTACTCAACTGTAATTTTTCAGTCATAATTGGGTAATCTCAACCAGTTGACATGTCTCTGTTGTTGGCTACTGTTTATTCTGTTAACCATCAGTCCTCTTTAATTAGGGCATGAACAAGATTACTTTTTCCTCACCAATTGATGTGGATGGTCTGTTGCTGCAGGCTTCATCTTCAACATCGTCTTGTCCATTCTTGAAACTAGCTCTCCATTTGTAAACTGCTGATTTCTTTGGGGCATTGTCCCCATAAACTTTTCATAAAGCATCAATGATGTCACCATTCTTTACCCAAGCTTCACCATAGATATGATTTTTGTTCTTGTTTCAATTTTATCAGAATTCATGTTGCTTTGATAGGAGCTCTTCTTAAACTGATGTCTTATCTTCTTAGTGCTTCAAACTAATGCTGTTCAGACATGTTATAACAAGGCAGTACGAGTTTATTTTGGTGCAAATTTTTTTTGCAATCTGTGAATAGCTTTTTCATAATATGCATTTTCCATGAATTTTTTGAAGACCCCTTGAAATGTATATCTCTTCTCCTATACAGACCTTCGGTGTCTCTCAGTAAAGCATTATAGTTTTCCATATAAAGGTTTGCCCAACTTTTATTAGATTTATTTCTAGGAAGTTTTTAAAAAACTTTTACGGGCCGGCCTGTGGCCCACTCGGGAGAGTGTGGTGCTGATAACACCAAGGCCACGGGTTTGGATCCTATGTAGGGATGGCCGGTTAGCTCACTTGGGAGAGCGTGGTGCTCACAACACCAAGTCAAGGGTTCAGATTCCCTTACTGATCATCTTTAAAAAAAAAAAGAAGAAAAAAAAAAACTTAAAAAAAATGATACCAGACTTACAGAAAAGTTACAAAAGTGTATTCTATACCTTTTACACACACAGATTGCCCAAATATTAACATTTCACCACATTTCCTTTCTCTCTCATATATATTTTTTTGTGAAACATTTGAAATTAAGTTGAGACATGATATTCCTTTTCCTCTAAATAGGTACTTCCTATAAAGAAATGCATTCTCTTATACACCTTCAGAACAATTATCAAAATCAGAAATTAACATTGATACAATATCATTATTGAGTGCGACAATTTAATTTTCACCGGTTGTCACACTAGTGCCTTTTATACCAAAAGAAAAAAATCTGGTCCAGGTTCCAATCCAGGTTCACATGCTGCATTTAATTGTCATATCTTTTTAGACTCTTTTCAATCTTTCCTAGTTCCTCAGTCTTTTTCTGGACCTTGATTTTTTTTCGGATAGTACAGGCCAATTATTTTGTAGAATGTCCCTCAGTTTGGGGTTTTCTGATGATTTATTATTATTAGACTTAGATTATACATTTTTGGCAGAAATACCACAGAAGTAATATTGTGTCCTTTACAGTGCATCATATTAGACACACACATGATACTGCTTTGTTCAATTGCTCATAATGTTAACTTTGATCACTTGGTTAAGGTGGTCCCTGACAGGTTTCTCCACTGGAAAGTTACATGATAACTTATAATTAGTACATATCTTGTATTATAATTACATATCTTTTACTGTAATTAATACATATCTTGTAGAGAGATACTTTGAGACTATATAAGTATCCTTTCTCTGATTATACTTTCACCTGCTGGTTTTAGCATCCATTCATGATTTTTGCCTAAAACAAGTGTTATTTTGGTGGTTGCCGAATGCTGATTTTTCTAATTCCATCATTCCTCCTACATTTACTAGTTGGAAATAAAAGTGCTTTTCTTGTTTATTTATTTCAATATGGACTCATGAACATTTGTTTTATTCTATGGGTTATGTAACTCATTGCTATCATTATCTATTTTGTTCATCAAATTGTCCTATATTTGGCCAGTGGAAGTCATTTCAACCTGGCTTCTGTATTCTTTTGACAGGTACAAATCATTATTTGAGTACTTCCTTATTTTCTACCACCACAAGATATTTCTCCTGTCCCAGCCCTAGAATCAGCCATTACTTCCAAGTGGTCTGGTTCCTTTTACTGAGGAAGTATTTAGATATTGAGATCTGGGCATTAGATGAGCTCGCTGCTATTAGGGCAAGTAATGTATGTTAAGAATCATCACGTCACACTGACAACTCTGATTCAAATCCAACACCATTTTCATTCCATTTTGTAAGTCCCTTCTCTGATAGCAAGAAACCTGACTTTCATTATCCACAATATATGTTCCTATTTGCTCAATTCTAGAATACACATAAAAAAAACCTTCAGAATTGTTGTCCCATACCACTGCAAAAACAGCAGCAACAGAAAACATACCTACTAACTAGAGTATACTATCTGCTTACAATTATTTTGTTTTTAACTCCATGGCATATAGTCAAAATATCATGTTAAAAAGTTTCTTAGGTTATTTCTCCCTCTATCCCCAAAGTGGTTATGCTATTTATTTGAAATATTGTTAGCTTCATTGATTTCTGTTTGAATTCTTTTTTGGATTTCCACACCACCCCCTTATTTGTGCTATTTGTTTATTTATATAGTGAAAGTAGAATAAAATGAATGATTTTCGTACATTGATTTTGTATCCAGCAACCTTGCTAAATGTGTACGTATTGTCATGCAATTACTGCCTAGCATTTTCATTGAATTCTCTTTTTTATACCGTCAGTTATATATTATTTGTTTACCTTGTTTGTTTGGATTTACCCACATGTCCGTCAATTCTTTCTCACTATTTCTTCTTGTGATTTAGACCTTCTTTCTGAGATTCATTCTACAAGTTTTTGTTTATCTGAAAGTGCTTTTATTTCACCATCATGCATGCAAGATAGTTTTCCTGAGTATCAATTCAGAATTGACAGACTTTGTCAGCTATTTGAGGATATAATTGAACTGTCTTCTGACTTTCATTGCTGCTCTTGAGAAGTCTGCTGACAGTCGGTCTCTCTTCTTCTGTAGGAGATCTGTCTTTTCTCTCTGGCTACTTTTTTTTTTAATTGAAAATTTTATTGATGTGATTGTTTATTTACATACAGTTACAAAAATAATACTAAGATATATCTTGTGCACTCTGCCTAGTTCCCCAATGGTAACATTTTGCAAAAACAGTATGTTATCACCACCAGGATAATGTCATCGATACAATCCTCTGATCTTACTCAGATTTCTCCAATTTTACTTGCACTCATTTTTTGTATAAATTTTATCATCTGTGTAGTTTCATGTATCTACCGTTTCATTTCCAGCACTACAGGGATCCCTCATGTTGCCCTTTTATAACCACACCCACCTCCCTCCTACCCTCTTCCTCTGTCTCTAATCTTTGGGATGGGTTTTTATCACTCAGCATAATTCTCTAGAAAGTTATCCAGGATGTTGTGGTATCAATAGTTTGTGCCTCTTTATAGTACTGTTCCATGGTATGCATGTACAATTCTTTGTTTAACCATTCTCCTACTGAAGGACATCAGATGCCAGTCTTTGTAAACAAAAGAAAACAAAACAAAACTGCCATGTACAATCTTGAATAGATTTTTGTGTGAATATAAATTTTCATTTCTCTGAGATAATGTCTCTGGCTACTTTTAAAATATTTTTACATCTGGTAACTGTATTTCAGTGTGTCTAGGTGTGGAGTTCTCTTTAGTTATTCTGCTTGGTATAAAACATGTGTCCTATATCTTTGGATTCAGGTATTTCATCAGTTTTGGGAAATTTTCAACCATTATGTCTTCAAATATTATCTCTCCTCAACTCTCAATTCTCTCTTTCCAAGACTCCAATAAGATGTACATTAGGCTTTCTTACTACCTTCTATCTCTCTTAACTTCTTTTATACTTATCATTTCCTTATCTGTCTATACTGCATTCTGAGTAACTTCCCAACTCTATTCTAACATTACTGATACCCTAATTATATGAAGGCATCACAAGAAAAGCAGAGAACAGACAAATACCATTCAAGAAAACAAAATTTTCAAAACAAAATTTTAGAAAAGAGTCCAACAAAGTATAAAAAGGATAACACATCATCATAAAATTAATGTTTAGCCTAGGAAACAAAAGTTGGTTTAACTTTTGATAAACAATGACTGTAATTTGCCATATTAACAGATTAAATGCAGAAAAAAGATTTGATAAAATCCATCATTCATTCCTGATAAAATCTTTCAGCAAACTGAGAAATTCTTTAACCTGTTGAAGGCAACTACAAAGACCCTATATCTAACATCATAATTAATGGTGAAAGAATGAATTATTTCCCCTTAAGATTGGTATCTTAGTCCATTTGTGCTACTATAACAGAATACCTGAGACTACATAATTTATAAAGAACAGAAATTTATTTCTCAAAGTTCTGGAGGCTGGGAAGTCTGAGATCAAGGCACCAGCATCTTTTTAGGGTCTTCTTGCTGTATCCTCACATGGCAGAAGGCAAAATAACAAAAGGAGACAAACAGTATGACCTCACATGGCAGAAGAGTAAGCTAGCTGATTGTTGCATGAAGCCCCTTTTTTAAGGACCTTAATCCCATTGACAAGGGAGGAGTCCTCATGGCCTAATCACCTCTTTAAGGTCCCACCTCTTAATATTATCACATTGGCAACACCTGAATTTTGGAGAGGCTATATTCAAACCCTAGCATGCAGGAATAAAGCAAGATACATATATAGATATATAGATAGTGGTGGAAAAAGTAAAAATTGCTTCAGGGAACCAGCATCAAATATACACATTGCTTCTTCTTTATGTCAGAAGGCTTCATGGAGGAGACAAGATTTGAGCACCAGTTGAAAAGATTAGTGAAAGAGACAAAGTGAGGGCTGGTAGGCCTGATAAATGACCTGAGGTCTCTGTCCTGAAATGGGAAATGGAACAAATCTAAGGCATTCTGCTACTCCCAGGCTTGGTAGTCACATTAGGTATTCTGCATCAGCAAGAAACAAGATAGAAACTACACTGGATTTCAAACCATGGAGCACAGTCAAGGACAAATGCATTTTCACAAATTCAAGTTTTCCTGGCTTCTCTTACCTTTTTACATATGCCTTCTCTATTTTCTGTTTCTCTAAATGATCTTTAAGTATTGCTGTTCCTTAGTTTTGTCCTAAGATCTTTGTTCTTTATATCCTACAAATTCCTCCTGAGTGATTGAATCCATTCCAATGCTTTAAGCTATTCTGACATCTTCCACATTTTCATCTCTATACCAGATTGCTCCTCCCAAGCTTCAGATTTTTATACATAGCTCCCTAGTAGATATCTCTACTTAGAAATAGATATCCCAAACTCTAAATGCTCAAAATTGAATGAGTGATATCAGAAATATTGGTGTGGCAAGAAAAAAAAATTTTCCACAGAAGCAATGAGAACAGTGCTAAAAATAGTCAGGACCAACTTGTTTAGACCTTTGGAAATTAACTAAAGGCTTATAAAAATCAAGCAGTGCTTCTTGAAGAAAAACAGCTGAATTGTGGTAAAAACAGCAAGCTCTGTGGCATTTTAACTTGCTCTATGTCCATCCCCTTCTCTCCAGCTCTGCAGTAGGCTTTAAAACTGACATCCCACAATCATGTGGAAAATCAGGAGCCTGGCAGCCACTGGAGGAGGCAGAATGGGGTGAGAGCTCCTTCAAAACCCCATACCCATATAATTGTCATTATCTGACCTGGCTAATGGTTCCCTGGAAGACCCCACTCACAAAACTTGTCTTTCTTTCACCGGACTCAGCTTGCCCAGTGTGAACAGCCTTTTTTGCTGAGGGTATTTGTTGAAAACAATAGGTGGCAATTGTTACCATCATGGCTGCCTGATAAAGCAGACAACAGTTGAGGCAAACAATATAGGCTGACAAAAACGTTTAAAATGAAAAGTGGGGAAATGAAAGGTCCATAGGAGCTTTGACAAGCTCTGACAGATTCTTGAGAATCTAGAAGGCCACACACATGCATAGGGCCATGTGCATGCCCAGGGATGCATGCATACTCAGGAAAAGACCTGAGAAGTCTCAAAGCTCTTATCTTTGGCTGACTTTGTGGCTCTACATAAGCAGGAAATTAAAGCTAAGGCAGAATTTAAAATTGTCTGGCTGAGTGTTGAATGCCCTGAAATGAACACAGAGCTCCTCAATAAAGACTGATAGGCTTATTGGCTCCAGAGACTTAAAGAAATCTCTGTTTAATTATTAGCTGACCATGAAGCTAACAAAACAGAGACTTCAGTGGTCACACATGACAAAGAATACAAAATTTACAGAATTACTTCACTAAAGTCATTAAACAAACAGCAACAATAACAAAACCAAACAGCAACAAAAATACACCCTGTGCTTAAGAGAGAATCTAATTTCCAGAATTGCCACATTATATAATTTAAAATATCTGGTTTTCAAAAAAATTATGAGACATACAAAGAAACAAGAAAGTATGAGCCATTTGTGGAGGAAGAGGGTGGGGCAGTCAATAGAAAGTGTCCCTGAGAAAGCTCAGACATTGAAATTCCTAATGCAAAAACTTCAAATGAAATATTTAAAATATGCCCAAATAAAGAAACCCAAATCTACATAACTAAAGGAAAGTATAATCATTATATCTCACCAAATAGTAATTACCACAAAAGAGATCTGTCTGCAGATCTTCATAATAAAAAATATTGAAATAGAAACTGTGAAGTTGAAAAGCACAATAACTGAAATGCAAAATTCACTAGAGGAACTTGGTAGCAGAATTGAGCAAGCAAAAGAAAGAATCAATGAACCTGAAGACAGGTTAGCTGAGATTATTGAATCTGAGGGGCAGAAATTTAAAAATTGAGAAAAATGAACAAATGAACAGAGACTCAGAGACCTGTTGGACATGATCAAGCATACCAACATAGGCACAATGTAGATCTACAAGTAGAGTAGAAGAGAATGCGGAAAAAAACATACTTGAAGAAATAATGTAAGAAAAATTTCTGAATTTTATTTAAAAACCCATAAATCTACACATTCAAGTGATGAAATGACTACAAGTAGGACAAAGTCAAGATAGCCACACCTAGACACATCACAGTCAAACTGCCAAAAGACAAAGACAAAGACAGGATCTTGAAAGCAGAAAGGAAGAAGTGACTCATAAAATACAAAGGCTGATTAACAAGATTAACAGCTAATTTCTCATCAGAAACCATGCAGGCCAGAAGGCAGTAAGAAGACATATCAAAAGTGTTGAAATAAGAGAGAAGCCCAAGAGCTGTCAGGCCCATGTGCCCCAAGGCACCAGAGCCGGAGCAGGTAGGTGCTGCTGTGGGACGCCCAGCCCAGGCCAGCCCCCGCAAGCCCTGAGAGGCCTGAACCTCCTGCCCACAGGAACTGAGGCAGCCATGGCAAATTGGCAGTCCCTGCAGGATCGTAGCCAGACATTAGGGTCAAACAAGTGGGCCATGAAATCCCCTGCCACGGTGACTAAACACCAAAGAAAGATGCTAGAAATATGAAAAATCAAGAACATACACCACCAAGGAGCAATAATAACTCTCAACCTCTAGATTCTATAGAACAAGAAGTCCTTGAAATGACTGACAAGGAACTTTGAGCAACAATTCTAAGGAAACTAAATGAAATACAAGAAAACTCAGTTTGACAGCACAATGAAATTAGGAAAAGTATACAGGACCTGAAAGAAGAAATGTACAAAGAAATCAATGCCCTGAAAAAGAATGTAGCAGAGCTTGTGGAGCTGAAGAATTCATTCAACAAAATAAAAAACACAACAGAGAGTTTAACCAGCAGGCTAGAACAAACAGAAGAGAGAATTTCTTTCTTTTTTTTTTTTTAAAGATGATTGGTAAGGGGATCTTAACCCTTGACTTGGTGTTGTCAGCACTATGCTCTCCCAAGGGAGCAAACAGGCCATTCTTATATAGGGATCTGAACCCACGGCCTTGGTGTTATCAGCACCGCACTCTCCCAAGTTATCCATGGGCCGGCCATAGAAGAGAGAATTTCTGACCTTGAATATGGACTGTTTGAAATAACACAGGCAGACAAAAAAAAAAGAAGAAGAAAAGAAAGAAAAAAAGAAAAGAAAAAAGAATTAAAAACATTGAAGAAAATCTAGGAGAGATAATAGACAACCTTAAGTGCTCAAATATCCAAATCATGGGTATTCCAGAAGGGGAGGAAAAAGGAAATGGCACTGAAAACATATTCAATGAAATAATGGCAGAAAACTTCCCAGGTGTAGGAAAAGACACAGATCTTCACATTCAGGAGGCTCATAGATCCACAAACATATTAAACCCAAAAAGGTCCCCTCCAAGACATGTTATAGTCAAATTGGCAAAACTCAAAGACAAAGAGAGAATCTTAAAAGCTGCAAGAGAGAAGCATCAAGTCACCTATAAGGGAGCCCCAATCAGACTAACATCAGACTTTTCATCACAAACCCTAAAAGCCAGAAAAGAATGGGATGATATATTCAAAGCACTAAAGGACAAAAATTGCCAGCCAAGAATACTTTACCCATCAAGGCTATCTTTCTGAAATGAAGGACAAATAGTATATTTCTCAGACAAACAAAAGCTGCAGGAGTTCACTATCACACATCCATCCTTACAAGAAATTCTCAAGGAAGTACTGGGTTTGGTACCTGAAAAACAACCATCACTGCCATAAATACTCAAGAAAAAACAAAACCAACTAGTAAAATAAAAATACTAACAATAAAGAGAAAAAAAAAGTTTATCTTCCACCCCAAGAAACCAACAAATACGGAAGACAAACAGTAAATAAGAAAGAAAGGAACAAAAGATACTTAAGATATCTAAACAAAAATCAATAAAATGCTAGGAGTAAATCAACACCTTTCAATAACAACTCTTAATGTAAAAGGATCAAATTCCCCACTCAAAAGACACAGACTGACTGGATTAAAAAGGTCGACCCAACTACATGCTGCCTTCAAGGGACTCACCTCACCTGTAAAGACACACATAGACTAAGAGTGAAAGGATGGAAAAAGATACACAATGCAAATAGAAATGAAAAACGAGCTGGAGTAGCTATTCTTATATCAGATAAAATAGATTTTAAACCAAAAACCATAAAAAGAGATAAAGAAGGCTACTATATAATGATAAAAGGGTTTATCCATCAAGAAGACATAACAATCATAAATACATACACACTCAATGTCAGAACAGCTAGATTTATGAAACAAACACTATTAGACCTAAAGAATGAGATAGACACTAATACCATAATAGCAGGGGACCTGAACACCCCACTCTCTATATTGGAAAGATCATCTAGACAAAGAATCAGCAAAGAAACACAAGAATTAAACAACACTTTAGACCAATTGACAACACTTTAGACCAATTGGACTTGGCAGATATCTACAGAACATTCCATCCAACAACTTCCGAATATTCATTCTTCTCATCAGCACATAGAACATTCTCCAAGATAGACTGCATGTTAGGTCACAAATCAAGTCTCAAGAAATTCAAAAAATTGGAATCATCCCATGTATTTTCTCAGACCACAATGGATTAAAATTGGAAATCAATAACAAATGAAATTCTGGAAACTATACAAACACATGGAAATTAAACAGCATTTTACTTAATGACATATGGGTCCAAGAAGAAATTAAAAAGAAAATAAAAAAATATCTTGAAACTAATGAAAATAATGACACATCATACCAAAACCTGTGGGATACTACAAAAGCAATACTAAGGGGGAAATTTATTGCATTAAATGCTTACTTCAGAAGAATGGAAAGATGGCAAATAAACAACCGAACACTTCACCTTAAAGAACTAAAAAACCAAGAACAACCCAACCCCAAAGTTAGCAAATGGAAAGAAATAATTACGATCAGAGCAGAACTTAATGAAATAGAAATCCAAAAAGCCATACAGAAGATCAATGAATCAAAAAGTTGTTTTTTTTTTTTTAAAGATAAGTGAAATTGACAAACCTTTAGCAAGGCTAACTAAAAAAAGAAGAGAGAAGACCCAAAAAACAAAAATTAGAAATGAAAAAGGTGATATTACAACTGATACCTCAGAAATACAAGAAATCATTAGAGACTACTACAAACAACAATATGCCAATAAATTTGAAAATCTGGAGGAAATGGATAAATTTTTGGACACACACAAACTACCAAAACTGAGCCAAGAAGATGTAGAAAATCTGAACAGACCAATAACAATAAAAGGCATTGAAGCTGTTATCAGAAGGCTCCTAACAAAGGAAAGCCCAAGACCAGATGGGTTCACTGCAGAATTCTACCAAACCTTCAAAGGAGAACTAATACCAATTCTCTACAAATTATTCCAAAAGATTGAAACAGGCTATTCTCTGACACTCATTCTATGAGCAAACATCACCCTAATACCAAAACCAGAAAAGATACAACAAAAAAAGAAAGCTACAGGCCAATATCCTTGATGAATATAGATGCAAAAATCCTCAGTAAAATACTAGCTAACAGAATACAGCAACACATACACAAAATTATACACCATGATCAAGTGGGATTCATCCCAGGGATGCAAGGTTGGTTCAACATATGCAAATCAATGAATGTAACATACCACATCAATAAAATCAAAGACAAACACCATATGATCATCTCTATAGATGCTGAAAAAGCATTGGACAAAATTCAACATTTATTTATGATAAAGACTCTCTACAAGTTAGGTATAGATGGAAAGTATCTCAACATAATTAAGGCCATATATGTGAAAAATCTCTACAATGAGAATTATAAACCACTGTTGAAAGAAATTAAAGAGGACACAAGAAGATGGAAAGATATCCCATGCTCTTGGATTGGAAGAATTAGCATTGTGAAAATGTTCATACTACCCAAAGTGATCTACAGATACAATGAAATCTCCATCAAAATTCCAATGACATTTTTCTCTGAAATGGAAAATACTATCCTAACATTTATATGGAATAACAAAAGACCATGCATAGCCAAAGCAACTCTGAGCAAAAAAAATAAAGCTGGAGGCATAACACTATCTGACTTTAAACTATACTACAAAGCTATAATAACCAAAACAGCATGGTACTGGCATAAAAACAGACACACTGATCAATGGAACAGAAATCAACCCATACACCTATAGCCATCTGATCTTTGACAAAGTCACCAAGTATACACACTGGGAAAGAGACTGCCTCTTCAGCAAATGGTGCTGGGAAAACTGGATATCCATATGCAGGAGAATGAAACTAGATCCACACCTCTCACTATATACCCAAATCAACTCAAAATGGATTAAAGTATTAAATATACACCCTGAATCAATAAAACTCCTTAAAGAAAACATAGGGGAAACACTCCAGGAAGTAGGATTGGGTACAGACTTCATGAATATGGCCCCAAAAGCATAGGCATCCAAAGGAAAAATAAATAAATGGGATTATATAAAACTAAAAAACTCCTGCATAGCAAAATAAACAATTAACAGAGTTAAAAGACAACCAACAGAGTGGGAGAAAATATTTGCAAAATATACATCTGACAAAGGATTGATATCCAGAATATTTAAGGAACTCAACTTTACAGCAAAAAAACAAGTAACCCAATTATAAAATGGGCAAAGTAGGTGAATAGGTATTTCTCAAAGGAAGATATACAAATGGCCAACAGACATATGAAAATATGCTTAACATCTCTCAGCATTCAGGAAATGCAAATCAAAACTACACTGAGATACCATCTCACTCCAGTTAGGATGGCTAATATCCAAAGGACTGAGGATGATAAATGCTGGTGAGGTTGTGGAGAAAATGGAGCCCTCCTACACTGTTGGTGGGACTGAAAAATGGTGCAGTATTTATGGAAAGTGGTTTGGAGGCTCCTCAAGCAACTACAGATAGATCTACCATATGACCCATCTATTCCAGTGCTGGGAATATATCCAGAGAAATGGAACTCATCACGTTGAACAGATATGTATACCCCAATGTTTATTACAGCTCTATTTACAATAGCCAAGAGTTGGAACCAGCCCAGATGTCCATCATCAGATGAGTGGATATGGGAAATGTGGTATATCTACAGAATGGAATTCTACTCTGCTATAAAAAAGAATGAAATACTGCCATTCACAGCAACATGGATGGACTTAGAAAAAATTATATTAAGTGAAACAAGTCAGGCACAGAAAGAGAAATACCACATATTCTCACTTATTTGTGGGAGCTAAAAATAAATAAATAAATACACAAACAATGGGGGGCATAGAGAAGAAGATACAACAATCACAATTGCTTGAACTTGTTAAGACAAGTGAATAGATATGATGTTGATGGGTGGGAGGGGGAAGAGGGAGGGGGAGGGAGAAAGCGGTAAAGGGACACAAAAAAACAACAAAATTGTATATTGATAAAATTTTTTAAAAAGTGCTGAAATAAAAAGATTGTCAACTAAGAGTTCAATATCCAGCAAAACTATTCCTCAAAAGTGAAAGAAAAGTTAAGCCATTCCCAGATAAACAAAAACTGAGAGAATTTCTTGCTGGCAGACCTACCATATAAGAAATTAAATTGGGGGGTTTCAGATTGAAGTGAAAGAACACTAGATAGTAACTCAAATCCACATGAAGAAATAAATAAATCAGTAAATTTAACTATCTAGGTAAATATAGAAGACAATATAAATGTATTTTTTCTTGCTCCTTCTTTTAATTATTTCCTCTTCACCCCATCAGTGAGGGATGGATCCCCAACTTACGGTTATGGAGATGACTGAATACATGACACGTGACACTGGACAGATGATATCAACAGCAGTCACATATACTCACAGCCCAGGGGAGGAGATTACCAGATGCCATTCAGGGATACAAGGGGGTTGCACTTGGGAACAGAATGAACAAACAGGGTTTACGGAAGGCAGACTTTGTAATAATAAGAGGGTTAGGTGACCCTTGGTTCCCATAGAAGGATGTGGTTGGCTTGTTTGAATAATCCCATGGGCTGGCAAGGACTGAGGCCCACTACTTAGGGATAAGCAACTGGTCTGGTCTCCATAACAGGAGGGTTTTAAGCTAGGGGAACTTATCTGTAGGAGCAGAGTGGGGAAGGGAACTTGTGGTTAGGCAACTTTGAGACCCTCCTGCTTATCCAAATATCAAGGCAGCACTTAATATGAAGTTTAGAACTTACATTGCAACTGACCCCTTGATGTCTTGATATCAATTTAAACCTTGGTGATGACCGAGACTTTTGGGGAGTAGAAGTGCTTTCATAGGAAGAGAAGTAGACACTTGATTAGGAGGAAGAGGGCCACATGATAAGGTGGTCATCAAAAAACATGATTATTAGAGGTGTCCCCCTTTATGACCAATAAAGTCATTTGAGTGACCTGTGTGGCATTGGTTCAGGGAATGCATGTCCCCAGGGGGCATGATTTTAGAGTCACCAATGCCTGTGGCAATAGTGACACCCAGTGGGGGGTCTATTTGCCACTTTGCGACTTAAATAAGAGTTCTCTAAGGAGCCCGTTATGCTTTCAGTTAAACCAGCTGCCTGGGGCCTATAGGGCAGGTGGAAATTCCTCTGAATGTCTTCTTCAAGAGCCCAGCACTGTGTATTCTGAGAAGAGAGATGAGTGCCTTCATCACTATCAGAAATGCCTGGAACTCCAAAGGGGATAAGGAGTGTCCTGGTGAGGTTGTGTATTGTGGCTTTAGTACAGGTAAAGATGTGTGTGACCCTGATTTATATTTTGGGTATCTATGAGGCACGAGATTCCCAGAGTTCTTTACCTCAAAGGAGGCAACTTTTAGGCAATGGCCCAAGAATTAGTAAAAATGTGAAGATGGAACCATTAGTTGGCCAGGGCATCGAATGTTAAGATCACTGCCTGAAGTGTGGCCAATTGTGGTAACTCTTGGATAACATCTTTTCAGGGACATTCTGGTTAAAGGATGAAAAGCAGCAACATTCTGCTGAACTTCATCACATATGATGGTGAGATACCATCCAGAAAATGTATGAATTCCCATTTTTGATCACTTAGTTGATCTTAAGGGGATCCCTAGGGAATCAAGGGCCTGGGAGAGGGTTGACTTCCTTCATCATCATGGCATCTGGCAAGTGACTGAGTATAGGAGAGGCCAATCCCTTCTGTAGGTGGGACTACTAAAGGGCCCAAGTTTGACTCCACTCTGTAGCAAGAAGGCCTCAGTACCTGTGCTGAGCTTGTGGAGTACTGCTTCCATGATCCAAGGCTTAATTGACAGCTGGGTATAGAAGGATACAGGCACAGGGGCTGTGAGAGCCTTGATTTTCAGGAGAGCCCAGTATGTGGCCAGCAATTATTGCCCTAACGGTGTATAGCACAGGGCTGAGAAGAGCAGTTCCTTGTATCAGAAGTCTATGGACAACTTATGGTCATCATAGGTGGTCTCAGAAGTTATGACAGGAGGTTGCTAAAGCTTCTATGGTAAAGGAATCTCTGAGGGCACTAACAGGAGTGCCTACTGATGTCAATTTGGACTGATCTTATAGCTTTTTGTTGGAGAAGACCCCACTCAAGGTTGGCCAGTTTGCAAGTAACAGCATCAGTGAGATTAAGTAAAATTTGTATATGAGGAATATGTTGCCTCCAGAACCGAAAAAGTGCTAAAAGGTGCTGGACTTCTATTAACACTGTGGGTGCTGAAAGGGTCAATAGCTGTTTCTTAAGTGTGAGGGATGGAGCAGCCTTCGTTTACCAAACAACTTTCAGGAATTTAACTAGAGGTGGCGGGGCTTTGTGTGGTACTATGTGTGGAGCAATGGTCTATCACCCTTTTGTGAGCTCCTTTATATTTATATGTACTTAATTAATGTGTCAAATGAATCTCCTTGGAGGAGGATGTTATCAATGTGATGTTATACATGTGTCTCTAGAAAAAGGTGAATGCAGTTAGGATTTTGCCTACAAAGATTGTGTGAAATGGCAAGTCCTGATAAAGAGGTGCAGTAGTTCCCCCTTTATCTGTGGTTTCACTTTCCATGGTTTCAGTTACATGTGGTCAACCATGGTCTGAAAATATTAAGTGGAAAATTCCAGAAATAAACAATTCATAAGTTTTAAATTGCACACTGTTCTGAATAGTGTGACGAAACCTCATGCTGTTTTGCTCCATCCCTTCATCACAAGAAGAGGGGTGAGTACAGTACAATAAAATATTTTGAGAGAGAGAGAGAGAGAGAGAGAGAGAGAGAGACCACATTCACGTAGTTTTTATTAAAGTATACTGTTATAATTATTCTATTTTATTATTAGTTATTGTTGTTAATCTCTTTCTGTGTCTAATTTATAAATTAAACTTTATCATAGGTATGTATGTATGTATAGTAAAAAAACATAATATATTCAGGGTTTGGTACTATCCACAGTTTCAAGTATCTACAGGGATCTTAGAATATCTCCCCTGTGGATAAGGGGGGGGGGGACTACTTTATTGTGTCCCTCAGTAGGTGAAAATAAACCGCAACTGAGAGGCTGCTGAATGTTGAAACAGACACTGAACAGAATATATTACCCAAATCTACAATAGTAAAATATTTAGTGGTTGCTGATTGGCTAGAGTCTGTAATTCCAATAATATTGGGTAATGAGTACGGGGGCCTTAATGGATGAGACCACAGAACTGAGGTTGCAGTTATGTACCGTGAGGCACCATTCATTCTTTCTGGGTTTAAGAAAAGGCCAAATTGGGACATTGAACAGAAGCAGTGGGGATTGGCACCCCTTCACTAATTAGGTCTTGTATAATAAATTTTAATCCTTGAAGGTCCTATTTTAAGTTATACTGGACCATATTATTCGAGCCAATTTTTTTTCCCATTTTTTAAAATTTCTTTATTTCTTTTTCTTTTTTTTTTGGTGGCTGGCTGGTACAGGGATCTGAACCCTTGACCTTGGTGCTACAAGGCAGCGCTCTAACCAACTGAGAAACCAGCCAGCCCCTATTTCTTTTCTTTTCTTTTTTTCGTTGCACGTTTATGGTGTATAATTTGTTGTTTCAATATGTGCATATATTGTATAATAATCTAATCAAAATAGTTAGCATGTCTATCGCCTAAACATTTATCATTTCTTTGTGGTTACTACATTAAAGACCCTCTTTTCTGGCCATCTTGAAACATACAATATTATTAACTGTTGTGACCCTAGAGCACCAGAACTTATTCTTCCTATCTAACTGTAACTTTGTAACTTTGTACCAGTCTACCAATCTTTCCCTGGGCCCCTTCCTCCCTCCCTGTCCCTGCCTCTGGTAACCACTATTATACTCTCTATTTCTCTCTTTTTCCCTTCTCCTTTAAGTTTATTTTTCTTAATTGACCCATGATTATTGTATATATTTATGGAGTACAATATGTTTGGGTACACTCATACTGTGTGTAATGGATCATATCAGAGTGCTTAGTATATCCATCACCTCAAACATTTGTCACTTCTTTGTGTTAGGAACATTCAACATCAACTCAACTAGCTGTTCAAAGATACACAGTACTTTGCTGTTAACTGTAGTCTCCCTGTATTACTATAGAACACTAGATCTCTTCGTCCTATCTCTTTAATATTTTGTATTCTGACCACTCTGTCCCCATCCCCCTCTCCCTCTTCCCCCATCACTCTCTAGTAACCACTATTCTACTCTCTACTTCTATGAGATCAACTTTTTTAGCCTCCACATATGAGTGAGAACATGTGGTATTTCTCTCTGTGCCTGGCTTATTTTGCTTAACATAATTTCTCCAAGCTCATCCATGTTGCTGCAAATGGCAGAATTTCATTCTTTTTTTATGGTCAAGTAGTATTTCACTGTGCATATACACCACATTTTCTTTATCTAATCATCCACTGAAAGACATTTAGCTTGGTTCCAACTCTTGGATATTGTGAATAGCAGAGCAATAAACATCAAAGTGCAGATATCCCTTCAACTTATTGATTTTCATTCCATTGGATATATACCCAGTAGTGGGATTGCTGAATCATATTGTAGTTCTATTTGTAGTTGTTTGAGAAATCTCCATACTGTTTTCCATACCGGCTGTACTAATTTACAGTCTCACCAACAATGTATAAGAGTTCTCCTTTCTCTGAATCTTCACCAGCATTTGTCATTTTCTGTCTTTTTGATACTAATCATTCTAACTCGGGTGAGATGATATCTGATTGTGGTTTTGATTTGCATTTCCCCAATGCTTAGTGATGTTGAGCATTTTTTCACATACTCATTGGCCGTTTGTATGCCTTCTTTCAGAAATGTCTATTCAATTCCTTTGCCCATTTTAAATTAAATTTATTTTATTTTATTTTTATTGAGACATAGTTGATAGTACATATCTGTGGGGTACAGAGTTGAATATCAATACCTGTGTGCAATATGTGATGCTTAAATCAGGATAATTGGTATATTCAACGTTGTACAATGTAATCATTTTTCGTGATCCTTTACCAATTCCTCCCTTGCCCCCTTCTTTACCTTCCCCATTCCCACCTCTGGCAACCTCAATTCTGCTCTCTCTTTTAGAAAGTTCACTGTATTATTGTGATTGTTGTTTCTTTCTTTCTTTCTTTCTTTCTTTCTTTCTTTCTTTCTTTCTTTCTTTCTTTCTTTCTTTCTTTCTTTCTTTCTTTCTT
>NW_007731107.1:60515-80437 GCF_000696425.1 Galeopterus variegatus | reverse complement strand
TCTCTCTCTCTCTCTCTCTCTCTCTCTCTCTCTCTCTCTCTCTCTCTCTCTCTCTCTCTCTTTTTTCTTTCTTTTGCTTCCACTTATGACTGAGGACGTGCAGTACTTCTCTTTCTGTGCCTGGCTTATTTTGCTTAACATAATTTTCTCTAAGTTCATCCATGTTGCTGCAAATGATAGTGTTTCATTCTTTCTTATGGCAGAGTAGTATTACATTGTGTATATATACCACATTTTCCTTATCCAGTCATCCGATGATGGACATTTAGGTTGGTTCCAACTCTTGGTTATTGTAAGTAGAGCTGGAATAAACATGGGAGTTTTTGCTTATTTTTTAATTGAATTATTCGGTTTTTTACTATGGAATTGTTTGAATTCTTTGTATATTCTTGATATTAATCCCTTGTTGGATGCATCATTTGCAAATATTTTCTCCCATTCTGCAGTTTGTCTTTTCACTCTGTTGATTGTTTCCTTTGTAGTCAAGCCAATTTTTAAGTGCCAAAAACTAATTTAATTTTAATTTATTATTCATAGAGTCAAGGTATCCATGATCACTACAAGATATTTTAGGGTAATAGGTGTTATGATCATGGAGAATTTAGGCAAAATAATAATTTGGTGTTCAGTAACTCCCTTAAGATTATAGGGGACCTTGTTTAAATTTAATTAGTCCCCAGTTATATATTGAGTTATATATATTTGAGCCCAAGTATAGATTAAGTCCACATGAAGGTTTGCCAATTGGTACATTTTAGCAAATGTTGAAGTAAGTTCAGACCCTATGTTGTAGAGGTACAAAAGTCAATCAGTGCCCTTTTGTCTTTTTACTGTACAAATTATTTTAGTAAATTTTGGACTTCCAATTCTATTAAACTGTGGATCTCTGTTCCAATTTAATTTTTTTCCTGGTACCCTGAAGATTGACGTCTTTGTTGCAATGGAGGCATAAGCAGCAGAGTGGCATAGCAGAAGAACGTTGGGCCCGCAATTCTACTACAGCTCCACTCTTTCCCCCACATGGGCTTCCCTTTTCCCTCTCTTTTCTCTCTGTAAAAATTCCTTCATAATAATTGAGATTTCTAGTTATGTAAGATTACTGCTTTCAGTTTCTGTCTTTGTGCAATCACACATGATATAGACCGTATTGGTGGTTACGGGGACAAGTTCAAGGGCCCTGGGACCCACCTCACGAGTGGCTGCCTCCTCTTCCAGGGAATGCCAGTCAATCTTCCCAGGGTTGAGGTTCTCATTCTGTAATATAATTTTGTCTATGGTCTGATGGGATTCATCAAGCCCTGTTGTCACAAGATTAGCCCTTTGGCATGCTGGTAAGCAGCAGTGATAGGCAGATCCCAGGTGCGTTGGCTAGGGGTTATGCACTGGGAGAACAATTGAATACAAAAGACTTCTTCCCATTTAAAAAAAAATCATCAGTGTGTGGGCCCTGGGCCACCATAGTTGTACTCTTCCCTACCTTTGGAGATCAGAAGAGCAGCATCAGGAGAGAAGCAGGGATGCTTCTGTTGCCTGAATAACAATTACTATTAGGCAACATGGATGCCATGCTTAATTCTCCCCAGGATGGTGGTCTCCTTCTTTTCCACATACCCCACAAAAGTCTGTCCCCTGGCCATCCTGTGGGAATACAATCACAAACAAGGTGATGATAACCAGGATAGGCACAGTGACCAGAAAGCTCTAGACCCACCCTTAGTAATTGGGACTCAATTGCCAACTCATTAGGATGCTGTGTTGTGTTGTCTTCACAGGCAGGTGCCTCAGAGACTAACTGACAAACACAGGCCAAACCTGATGGCATATGTTTTAGTCCATTTCGTGTTGCTATGACAGAATTACCTGAGACTGGGTAATTTACAAAAAACTGGGAGAAAATAGGAAGGGGGAGGCTGGCAAAGGGGCTCATATTAGTCCGTTTTGTGTTGCTATAACAGAAATACCTGAGACTAGGTAATTTATAAAGGAAAGAGGTCTATTTGGCTTATGATTCTGGGACAGCTGCATCTGGCACGGGCCTCAGGCTGCTTCTACTCATGGCAGAAAGTGGCAGGCAGCCAGCAGGTATGAGCAGATCACATGGCGACAGGAAGCAAGAGAGAGGAAGCAAAAGAGAGAGAGAAGGTGCCAGGGTCTTTTTTAAGCAACCAGCTCTTGTGGGAACTAATAGAGTGAGAACTCACTCATTAATCCCCCCTCCCCCAGGGAGAGCATTAATCCATTCATGAGGGATCCGCCCCCATGACTCAATCAGTTTCCAGCACTGCTACATTGGAGATCAAATTTCCACATGAGTTTTGGAGTGGGCAGCACATCCAAATTCCATCATTCTGCCCCTGGCCCCCCAAAACTCATGTCACTCTCACATACAAAATACTATCTCAAAATTCTATCCCAACAGTCCCAAAAGTCTTAGCTTGTTCCAGTGCCAACTTAAAAGCCCAAAGTCCAAAGTCTCCTCTGAGACCAAAAGCAAAAGTCCTTCCAACTGTGAACCTGTAAAAGTGAAAACCAAATTTATCTACTGCCAAGATACAATGGTGGAACAGACATTGGGTACACAGCATATCATGCTGGGGTGTACTCAATAAAAAACAATTCTTGTCTTGAGGATTAGAGCATGTAGAGTGGGAAGAGATGGTGACATCTGGCAAAAAACAACACAGTGCCATGTAAGCCAAAGCACAAGTCCACCAGCAACTGGCAGTTCCATTCCAGGCAGCATTTGCCATATCATGAAACCAGTTAATTAGCCATAAGCAGTTAATTAAAGCTGACCGGGTGTCTTTGGCCGTGGTTGGTTTATCCTGCTCATGACACCAATTGTTTTGATCATCTTTTCTTTACCCCATTAGTGAGGGAGGGATCCCACCCTAAGGTTATAGGGATGGCCAAACACACAACACCTAACATTGGACAGATGAGATTGACAGCAGTTTATTAGTTGTATATACTCATAGCCTGAGGAAGGAGGACACTGCACACCACACGGCACTACAATGGGTTTGTACTTTGAAATAGTGAACAGTCAGAGACTGTTGGAGAAAGGCTTTGTAGTATCAAGAAGATAGGGTAACCCCTGGTTCCCATGAGAGGATATGATTGGCTGTCAGGGACCTGAAGCCCACTGCTGTTAAAGGAATAAATAATTCAGACACACTTGTTGAAGATGGTAAGGCAGACTCTATGCAGCACCATCATGATAAATAGAGTAGGGACCACTGCAATGGGATCTTGCAGTGTGGGAGAGAGATTGGGCTTAACTCCAAATACAGGGTGGCAGTCAGTGGATGAAAATTACTAAGTGGAAACATCAGGGGTAAGGGGGAATTCTGGCTAAATTGGCATACTAGGAATTTTGCTGAAAGCAGGCCATGGTAATCAGACAGAGATTGAAAGAACAGATAAAAAATATGATTCAATTATAAGCTGTCTGCAAGAGACATGATTTAGACTCAAAGACACAATTAAGTTAAAAGTAAGAAGATGGAAAAGGATATACCATGCAAACAGTAACCAAAAGAGAGTCGGAGCAAATATACTAATATCAGACAAAATACACTTTAAGACAAAAATTGCTACTAGAGACAAAGAAGGATATTTTATTATGATAAAAGGGTCAATAATTCAGGAAGGAATAACAATTATAAACACACTCACACCTAAAAACAGATCCTTAATATATATGAAGCAAATCTGACAAAATTGCAGGGAGAAATAGACAATTCAGCAAGAATAGTTGAAGACATTAATACCCAACATTAAATAGTGGATAAAATGATTAGACAACAGATCAATAAAGAAAGAGAAGACTTGAAAACAATATAAACCAACTAGACTTGACATTACAGAACACTCCACTCCACAACAGCAAAATGCACATACTTCTCAAGAGCACACAGAATATTCTCCAGAATATACTATGTGCTAGGCATAAATAAAGTCTCAATATATTTAAGAAGGTTGAAATCATAGAAAGTATGTTCTTTGACCACAATGAAATAAAATTAGAAATCAATAACAGAAGGAAATTTGGGAGATTCACAAATATGTGGAAATTAAACAGCAAACTCTTAAATAACCAATGGGTCAAAGAAGAAATCACAAGGAACATTAGGCAATAGTTTGAGATGAATGAAAACAAAAATACAACACATCAAACTTATTTATGGGATGCATTCAAAGCATTGCTTATAGGAAAATTTATAGCTATGAATGCCGACATTAAAAAAGAAAACCTATCTCAAGTCAATTATCCAAACTTCCACCTTAAGAAACTAGAAAAAAAAGCAAACTAAATCTAAAGCAAACAGAAAAGAGGAAATAAAAATTACAGAGAAAAAAGTGAAATAGAGGATAGAAAAACACTAGAGTAATGGTTAATTTTTATGTGTCAACCTTACTGATAAGGACACCATGAAGAAAGTAAAAAGTGACAACCCATAGGATGAGGGAAAATTTTTGAAAATCATGTATCTGATAAGGGACTATCTATCTATCTATCTATCTATCTATCTATCTATCTATCTATCTATCTATATCTATCTGTCTGTCTGTCTGTCTGTCTATTTATTATAGGAATTGGCTCACATGATTATGGAGGCCAAGAAGTCCCAAGATTTGCCATCTACAAGCTGGAGAACCAGTGGAGAACCAGGAAAACCAGTGCTGTAGTTCAGTCAGAATCTGAAGGCCTGAGAATGAGGAGCACTGATGTTCAACAGCAGGAGTGGAATGTCACTGCTTAAACAGAGAGGGTGAATTTGCCTTTCTTCCATGTTTTTGTTCTAGCTGGCCGACTCTCAACCGATTGGCTGATGCCCCTACATTGGTGAGCGTAATCTTCTTTCCTTAGGTTTCTGATTCAAATGCTAATCTGTTCTAGAAATAGCCTTATAAAAACACCAAGAAATAATGTTTTATCAGATAACTGGGCATCTCTTAGCCTAGTCAAGTTGACACATAAAAATTAAACTATCACACTAGGGAGATGCAAATTGAAACCACAGTGAGACACTACTTCACACCCACTAGGATGAATATAGTAAAAAAGACAGATAACAACAAGTGCTGGAGAGATGTGGAGGTATTAGAACCCTCATATATTGCTGGTTGGAATGTAAAATGGTGCAGCCACTTTGCAAAACAGTTTGGCAGTTCATCAACATGTTAATTACGGGGTTACCATATTTTATAGCTATTCCACTCCTAGGTATGTACCCAAGAAAACTGAAAATGTGTCCACACAAAAACTTGTAAATGAATATTCATAGCAGCATTATTCATAATAGCCAAAAGGTGGAAACAACCTAAATGTCCACCAACTGATGAATGGGTAAACAAAATATGGTATGTTCATACATTGGAATATTATTCAGCTATAAAAGTGAAATAAGTACTGATGCATGCTACAATATGGATGAACTATGAAAACAAGCCAGATACAAAAAGCACATATTGTATGATTCCATTTAGTTGAAATATCCAAAATAGGCAAATTTATAAGAACAGAAAGTAGATTAGTAGTTTCCAGGGGCTGTGAAAAGGGGGTAATGAAGAATGACTGCTAATGGGTATGGTTTTCCTTTTGGGGGTGATGAAAATGTTCTATAGTTTTAAAACTGTAAAACTCTCTGAAGAAAACAGGCATAAATCTTTGTGTTTTTGGATTAGGCAATGAATTTTTAGATATGACACCAAAAGCACAAGTGACAAAAGAAAAAAATACATAATTTGAAAACTTTTATGCTCAAAAGAACACCACCAAGAAAGTGGTGATGGTTGCACAACTTTGTTACTATACTAAAATCTACTGAACTCTTCCATTTTTAAAAATAAAACCCAGTTCATGATGGAGAATTGTACACTTTTAAAATGAATTTTATGGTATGTGAATTATACCTCAGTAAAAACTATATATAAAAAAGATTACAATCAGAACCTCTACAATTAAGCTAATTAACTAATTAATTGCTCCATGCCACCCAAACTTGTTTCTCTTCTTATACTCTCTATATCAGTAAACAGCACCACCATCCACAGAGTTGCTCATGCTACAATTCTGAGAGAGGGATTCTCCCCCCCTTACTCTAGACATCAAGTCCTGAGGATTTTACCTCCCACATATTTTTCTCATTTCTATTCCTACTACCATTGATCCAGTCCTGGATACCATCACCTCTTTATCCGGATCATTGCAACAATCTCCTAACATTATCTTGCCCCTTGCTTCCTACTTTAATTCATTTTTCACATAGCTCCCAGAATAATCTTTCTAAAAGACGTCACTCCCTTTCTTAAAACTCTTCAGTGGCTCTCCATTTCTTTCAGGATACAGTCCAAGTGTCTTACAATGGAATATAAGGCCCTCCACTATCCTAATTCTCCAGCTTCATTTTTCAATACTACCTGCCTTGCATTCTGTGCTCCATCAACACTGAGATTTTCGTAGTTCCCTAAACTCTCCATGCAATATCTAGTCTCTGTGCCTTTGATCAGATTGTCTTCTTTGCCTGAGATGACCTCTCTCACCTTGATTCTCATTCCCTGAATAATTCCTAGAGCTCCATTTCTCTACTTCCCTTTACAGTCAAACTTCTTGAAAATTTCTCTACACATATTTCCATTTGCCCATTTACATTAACTCTTTATCCCACTGAAATTAAGTTTTTTGCTTCCCACTACTCCACTGAAACTGTTTGTCAAGGTCACCAATTAGCTCCATCATCAGTTTAGGTGAACACATTGCGGTCCTTATCTAATTTGACCTCTCAGGATCATTTAACCCAGTTGACTTATCCCTCTTTTTTAAGACAATCCCTTCTCTCATCTTCCACAACACCAGGATGTCCTGATTTTTCTCACATTTCTCTACCTTCTCAGTCTTCTTTGCTATCTCTTCTACCCAACCTCTAAATGATGCTGTTCCTCAGGGTTTGCCATGGGTCCTCCTCTTTCCTTTCTTCTCCCCACTTCTTAGGTGATCTCATTCAATCATATGGATTTAAAGATTTTCCTTACATTGATGCCTCCCAGATCTATCTATCTATCTATCTATCTATCTATCTATCTATCTATCTATCTATGGGCCAGACTGTTTCTCTAAACTTCAGACCCAGAAATCCAACTGCCCACTTAACCTTCCCATTACTATGCCTCACAAACATCTCAAATTTCACATGCCTCAAATACAACTCTTTGGTGATTTCCACTCTGAAATTTCCTCCCAACCCCACTCTTGGACATCTGTACATCTCAGTAAATGGCAACATGATCCGCCCAGTTGCTCAAGCCAGAAAACTAGAAATCCTCCTTTGCTCTTCCCTTTCTATTGCCTCTTGCCCATGTATCCCAAGTACTTAGCACAGTGATGGCACATAGTAAGCATGTATTCATTTATTCAATGAATATTTACTGAGCTCCTACAATATTCCTGGTACAGTGTTAGGCATTAGAGATACAACAGTGAATAAAACAAATCCCTGACCTTGTGGTTCTTATGCCCTAGAGAATGAATGAATAAATGAATGAGTAAATCTTTTAATACTTAAGTCAGGCATGACTTCCCCTATCCTTACTGCATGAGTTAGGAACCTATTCTCAGTCTTCTTTCAGTATCCAGCACACGCCTTTGCCATTGTATTTAGTTTTTTGTACTGAAATCTTCTTTTTACAAATTTTTCTCTCCCTGGGCTGGCCAGTTAGCTCAATTGGTTAGAGCACAGCCTTATAACACCAAGGGCACAGGTTCGGATCCCAGTACTGGCCAGCAGTGAAAAAAAAATTCTCTCCCATTTCACTGTGAACTCCTTGAGAGCAGGATCTGGAGGATCTTATTTGTTTCTAGGTCCTGGCACACAGCCAGTGCTCAATAATGGTTTGTTCTACATTATTCAAGGTGTCTTCTAACTTTGAATACCATCTCCATCCCTCCAGTACAATTCTTCCCCTTTTAGAGACCTTCCTTTAAAACACACACAACTTTATGCAGCAGAAACACTAGTCAGCTCTATGTTTTTCTTGAATTACAGATTAATTCCATACATAGGGCCCTGGGGTGGTACCTCGGGCAAAGCTTAGAAATCTTGAAGTACTCTCAACTGCCCATGAAACAATAGACTGCTCAGCACTTTCCTTGAGTTTAAAGAGGGTCATTGCAGCCCTATCCATTTTGGTCCTCTTGGTCCTAAAAGGCTACTTTTTCCACTGTAAACTGTGGCCATAATAGTGCCAAGCACTGCCTTCATCTTCAGTCAGATTCCCATGGTGATTCTGGGGCACACTCTGGAGAGATTTGGTATAAATTTCTCAAACTAGGGAAACAAAGACCAGCAGGAAATTGTGGCTAGCTCATCCAACCTATCTTTACCACTGGGAAAACATCTTATATCATAAATCCTGGTGAGGGAGACCCAATATAGTCAGCTCAGATGAAAAACACCTGATGTCATTTGAGTGGTAGGATATGGCAGTCACATAGGTCTCTGCTGCATTTCCTATATGTTAGGGAGTATAATACTGACTACAGAATTTCTGCAAGTCAGTATAACAACCTCTGTACTTCTGATGGAAATAAAGGCCAACAAGGGTTAATTAGACCAGGAGACTCTAGTCATTTTGTGAGGAGAGGCCATTTTTCATTTCATTTAAGGCTTGAGAGCACCTATGGGGGAGAAAAGGGATGCATGCATATGTGCATGTGTGAGTGTGTTGGGAGGATGCTGTCAGTAAAGGCCTTGAAGCTGGGATGGGGTGGGGGGTGGGGACGCTAAGAGTGATGCATCTGAGGGACTCAGGGAATAGATAATGATAGGAAGAGGTTAAAGGAGAGGGCAAGGAAGATGCTGGGGGCAGGAAGGAGGCTGACAGTAAAGGTCCTTGGAGTGGAGAGGAATTGACAATCTGACAGTGATGACCCTACACAGAGCCATGGAGGGGCTTGCTGCTGTTTTGCTGCATTTCCTTACTAGTTGATCCAGTGTCCTACTTGGGGCCCCCTGGGCTGGACTAATAATGTACGTGTCCCACTACAATGCCAACACATCAAATAAGCCACCATTAGAACAGGATCATTTTCCTCCAGGCAGCTGCTTGCTGCAATCATTCCACTGATTAAATTTCATTCTGGAAAGTACTGCACAGACATTAATCAGGTGTCACAGCTACTCCATCCTATAGAGCCAAAGCCTCTCTGACCTTTACAAATACACCAAACAGTTGCTAAAACACATCTCCCTAGGGAGGACAGGTCCTCAGGCCAGCCCCCAGAAATTCATGCTGTCTTTACCCCCTTCCAATGGATCTTTCTCTCCCTTGGAGATAGCAAACAGCAACAAAAACCTTTCTGACATTTTTGTCTAGGGGACTCTCTGGTCAGCCTTCTATTTTGGTGATACCATCAACCCTCTATATATGTGGATTTGAAGGTTTGGAAAGGTTTCCCCATCCCAAAATAACTTCCCCACTGGCCTGCTCCACTGTCTGACATTTTCACTGTAATAAACACTCTTCTTAGTTAAAATATTGTAATCTCCAGGAATCTCCTTGTTTAAACAAAATAAAATAAAACTGGTTTATCTGGAAGAAAAAATTCATAAATAATAATGGCATTTTAAAATCACAGAGCACTTTTTTCTTGCTCTCAATGTACTCTTCTATATGTTATTTCATTTCACCCTTACATGAACTCTGTGAAAAAAATATCATTATAATCCCCATTTTACAGATGGCAAAATGGAGGCTCAGAGAGATTAATTGAATTGATCAAAGGCCTAGGGCTAGAAAATGGCCTTTTGATGCCAAGCTTTAAGCATTTTCTGTCATGCTAACACAAATGAATACAGGCAACTGAGAGTTCTAAAAAGAGATGTGTTTTGATGGGGGTGTAGGGGGGGTGCGGTCAGAAAATGGTTAAGGAAGTCACCTTCAAGTAGGATTCAAAGAGCCAGCCTGAAAACAGCCGGAGGGCATTTTGGAAACAATGAGCACCTGGATAAGGTGATAAGACAGCAGTGAGAGGGGCTGAAAGCAGCCTGGTCTTCTTCACCAACTCAGATGTTAGTACAAGTGCTCCCCTCTTCCTTTCCCTTAAGCCGGTAGGTGGCAAATAAAGTGGCTTATCTCTAGTTGCACCTTCCTGCCAGAAGTGGTGGAGAGGTGCTGGATGTAATTTGAGGAGGGACGACCACATATTTGTGTTACTGTGAGTTGGGCTGCCTTTGGTGAAGTGTACCAGAAGCCTCTGGCTGCCCACTCTTCAGGCAGTGCCCATTCACATCCAGAGCATTAGTACTAAGAAAGAACATTATAACACTGAATCAATAATGTAAGACAGTGCCCTGTTCTTAAAGCATAATGTAATTTAAAATGCAGTGTGTAGTAGACTGCAACTTAATTGGAAAAGATGTCTTGGACCATTCAGGATGCTACAGAACATTTGGCATAGCCATTAAAAACTGTTCTCCAGAGCCCAGGAAACTAATTGCAAATGGTTAGGTAATGCACAGCTAATGGAAAGATTTTCCTTTAAACTGATTCCATGGTATATGTACAGGGATGTTTATTGCAACATTGCTTGTAACTATGAAAAAGTGGAACTAAATTAAATGTCCACCCATGGGGGGTTGGTTAAAAAAGTCTGAAACATTCACATGATGGAATGTTATGCAGCAGTTAAAAAATGAGGTAAACCTATATACATTGACATGGAAAGTATGTGCATGAAATACTGTTGGGTTTTTTAAAAAGTAAGTGGCAGAATAGTATTAATAGTTTGGTTTCATTTTTGTTCACTATGTGTGTAACTGAGTGTGCATGTGTGCATGCATTTACTTCTTGTATATGCATAGAAAAAGTGGAAAAGTCTGGGAAAATATACACTATACCTTTAATAGAGGTTACCACTGAACAGTGAGATTGGAGAGGAGAAGATTTTCACTTTTCAATGTACACAATTTTGTATTGTTTGAAGTTTATGTGCCTATTTTACTTTTGTAATTGTTGGCTGCGTATTAAGGAAGGCAGCCTTTACTGAACAACCCTTCCTTGTTACAGCAGGATTCTGGGTTCCTGAGCAGAGTTGAGAGGCAGGCATGGATTTAGGTGCATTTCACCTTTAATAGAACTTCTTACAGGTCTAATTGAACTATATTTAAAAAAAACAGTAACACACTAAAATACAACCTTACCAAAGGAATCCTCACTAATAAACACGGTTACTAGTTTTATCCCTCTCTCTATTCTGTCTTGCCCCCAAATTTCCTCTTCCTCTACCCCCTAGGCAGAGTTCCTTTTATCTTCCTGGACAGGTCAGTTTCCCAGAAAGCTGCTCCTTCCAGGCAAACCACAGAGTAGACAGCCCCCTACCGGTATAATTTCAGGGGCATAGACACAGCCAGACAGGGAGAGGGAGAGGGAGAGGGAGAGGGAGAGGGAGGGAGCGATCAGACCCGCCCGGCAAATGCGTCAGGACCTGAAACCTTGGCTCCAACAGCCGCCGCGGCTAAACCACAAAGGAAGCACTTACACTTCTGTTCACTGCAGGATGAACATCAGAAGGATGAAATCAAACATTTGTCAAGAAGCACATTAACAGCTGGTCTAAGAAACACGTTGAGGTAGGGAGGGAGGGAGAGAGAGGGAGAGAGAGAGAGAGAGAGAGAACCAAAGTAGGCAACCCCAGGGATACACTGCAGGGTGGACAGAGTATAATTTATGAAACTTTTTCCTGTTATTTAACTAGTTTATAAAACATAATTTGGAGGGGGTTTGTGCTAATTTTAATACATATTCAGTGAATAGATTTGAAAGATAAAGAAAAGTATTTAAAAAGCAGTCTCCTGTAATTTCACTACTCCGAGATAACTGCAGTATTTTTGAATTTCCTTCTAGTCGTTTTTTTCTCTGCACATATATACAATTTTAAACAAAATTGGAATCAACTATATACGCAGTTCTTAGTCTACTTTTTTAGTCATTATTATGTATATTTCCCTTGCCTTAAATATTTAAAACAAAATTTTAATAGCTATGTAACATATGCATCAAATGGCCATGGTATCATCTAGTTAACCGTTCCTCTAATTTTGGGCATTTCAGAGTTTTTTTCCTCATTTTTTTTTTTTTTACTTATAAATAACATTGCCATGAACATCCTTGCACATAAATCTTAGTCAAGATTTCTCTTTCCTTAGTACAGATTCCCAGAAGTGGAATTACTGGGGCACAGAATGTAAACATTTTAAAAAGTCTCTGTGCAGTACTTTGAACTGGTAGCAAATCTATTGATTCCCAGAAACTACTGAACACAGAAATCCTCTCCAGTCCAAACCTGAACCAAGCAGTTGGACACACAAACCCCCACTTGTGATAATGCCACATCTAATTAGGTGTTTAATGAATTTTTTTTTTTTTTTTGATGAGGATAAGGGAAAAGGATGTACTGGTCTCTGTAATTAATAAGAGGAAGGAAACAAGGTCGTTATGACCTGACTGAATCCTATTCTACTAAGCCCATCGACTCCCATCTCTGGCAGGTAAACCAGGGCATCTAAACTGTGAGATCCCCCAAACGATCCCCCAACTCAGTCCCTGTGAGCTTAAAGCCACTCACTGTCATCTCCTGCCCTTTTTTTCCTGATTAAAATGTAACATGTATGGTAAATTTTTCTGTATGAATGTTTTCCTTCAATAATTAGTTTTACTGTATAAAATATGTTAATTATCTTTACTAATTGACTGATCTCGCTCCAATCTTAACTTTCTTTTCGTGATTATTAACCTCTGTTACATTTATTCTAAAATGCAAAAAAGCATTAACTAGCCTTTTGAATATCACGGTGTCTCTAATGTATTCACTGCTTCATGCATTATTGTTCTCTGTGGCTCTTTTATACCTTCAAATTAGAAAAACACGACATTTTGTGGGGGGAAAAACCCCTTTGATTTTAAAAAGAAACTACCTCCTTTCTATAGTAGAAAATACATTGTTTTTCAGAACTTTCCTATCAAGAATTTAGTAGAAGTATGTACACCTGTATCATTTGGATGTTTTTGTTAATGATTCCAAACAGTGTTCTTTGAAATCAGAATCATTTCATTATATTCATTTTCATGTAATTCTCTTAATGCTCTTCATCCCACATTAGTGATCAGAAAAGAGATGTAATTTCCATTCCCTGCTCATAACAGCTAAGTAGGTATCATAATATAAGTTGGAGAAAGTTTTATTGTGCAAGAATGAACTGCTATTGGGTTTGGTTGATTGAAGATAGACTTGGATGTAGTGTACTTGAAAGCTATTAAATGCAACTTACAATGCTTAATAAAAATATTTTTTATTTTATGATTTGAAAAGTTTACATTCTAGAAGGATTTTTAACTCTTGAAATAAAGAAACAAAAGTAAAAGTATGCATGGAGAAAATAATCTGGAAAAATGCATCCAAACCTGTAAACTGTTGTTATCTCTGAGGAGTAGAATTGTAGGTGAGGGGGGTAATTTGCTGCATCATGTACGTGTGCAGTTTGGGGAATTTTTACAGTGTCATGTTTTATTTCAGAAACAATCAATTTAAGATGTCATATATGCAACATGTATTTAAATGCCAACTATGCACCACTCAGAACTAAGTGATCACTTTAGAAACTTTGAAAGTTAAACATGAGGATGACTATGGGTATGCGCAACAGAGAATAATAATGAACACAACAATGAAAACACGTAAGAGGACTTCTCTCAGCCTCAGGCTTCTAGATCTGTGGTTCCCACTGAATGCCCTGTACCTAGCTAAACCCCAATTTGGCTTCTTGATTGGCCCTTACCTTTGCTGACTGTGACTAGGTGTATCTTCAATGCTAAAACATCTCTTTTTCAGCATAAAACCAAGAGGATGTGGGGACACAGACAGCTTTACATGCTAATGATGGGAATGTATTTTGCTACAAATATTTTGGAGGACAATTTGGCAATACATACTCAAAGCCTTAAAAATGTTTGGACTTGATAAAAATCTGAACAGTGGTTACCTCTGGGAGGGCTATTGACTGGAAAGGGGGCTCAAGGGAGCCATCTGGGATGTTGGAAAGATTTGATATCTTGATCTCAGTGGTGGTTACAATGGGTATATATATGTGTGAAAATTCATTGATATGTACACTTTACTGTCTCAATGTTGATAAAAAATTTAATTAAAAATATGTGTTTGGAACTTTGGAACCAATACTTGCACTGTAGTATTGTGTCCTATGGTTTAAGAGTTGCAAGGATTTAGTTCATTGTGTTATTTACACCGTTGAAAAATTGGAAACCTCTAAAATATCCAATAACAATGCATAATAAATAAATAAGTGATGTTCCAGCCACTTAAAATCATATTATCAAAGATTCCTTGTTGGTATTAGAAAACACTTATGATATAGTGTTTGTTAACTAAAGCAGATCACAAAATAACAAAGTAAAGACAAGTACCAGGGCTGTTCCTTGGTGCCGTGGTTATTTTCCTGGTACCCAAAGAAAATGACCAGCTGACAATGGGAACCAGTCAAGCTTCGTGGTTGAAATAACACCTTCAACCCTGGTTCTCCTCAGTGAAGATTTAGTGTTTGTGGTGCAGGCACTGAGTACTAGGCATTGACCTACAGTAGTCTGGTGGGCACAACTACAACCTCAGTTACGGATGTTTGGACTCTTTGAGGTGCTCCATTATTCTGAAGCCCTCTTTGTTTTTGGTCAACCTAAGTCTGGGAAGTGAGAGGTGGATGGTGATAACCAAGGCGGAGAGATAACGGTTTGGATGTGTACATGTATGTGTATTTGTGAATACTTTGTGGCCACCATTTTAAACACGCATGTATGCATGGACATGTGTACATACATGTAGACATGACACCTCTAGCTCATATTTCCAAATTAACAATCAGGAAGGTACTACAGTAACTTAACTAGTCAAATTGATCATCAAAATAAGGAGGTGATTGAGTGCTATGGCTATTCCCAGGGTTAATGTGTTAGAGACAGAGTGCCATCTCGCATTTTTCTAGGGGTCTGAAGGCTTCTGGGGAGGGCCTTCATCACTGGTTTGAAGAAGATGGAGAGAAGTAGGCTGCGGCCCCTTTGGAAAACATTTCCTGATACTATAAAACTGTTTGCAACCTAGGGCCGCGCTGCATGCTTGATTAAGCTTGCAATGAAAAGGATTTATTTTAAGCCATTTTAATAATTTCTTTCTTATCAGAAGCTAACCAAACATTTTTATAGTAGCCTTCACCTGCATAAAAGCTGCATGAAAGACCTGTTTCTTCGTCTAGATGGCTTGCCTATTGGTAAATTTTACTATGAACGTACTTATGTATAAAATCCACAAGTTTTAACATGAAGAAAATCAGAATGGAGCCCATGAAAAATCACCTCTTGTTTTTTATTCTTCAGCTCATTCTGAGTTAAAATAAATTTTATTTTGGATGAAAAGAGGTCTATGCACCAGACTTGGTTGACTTGTCGGGTTTTTTTCTAGTTCCCACTCTAGTCTCTCCCCTTATCCCAGATCCTCTATTCAAACGAGTATGCCATCTCTGGGGAGAAGACTGCTACTACTCTCTGAGCTGCCACAGCTGCTGCTATTGTCACCACTACTCGTCTCAAAGTCACTTTTAACTTGACTGAGTGCCTGCTGTATTCCAAGTCCCATAAGGCATTCCAAGAGACAGTACGAAAGAAATATAAAATATGCAGTTATTTTAAATGGCCAGTTCCTCTAGTACTTTTAAATAATAGTGTTCAATTTTCACACAGGACTCAGAAATAAAAGCAAGGCTCACCCCCATGATGGGTAACCTCACTAGTTTGTGGCTTTGGTTATAAAGGTTAAATTGCATATGCCCTCTGTATCATTTGATGGGTAGTGTGTTTTTCTTTGAAGTGAAAAAGCCTCATTTTATCCATTGAAGTCAGCACAGTAATGTTTCTATCTGTCTTCTTTAGGGCTCTCTAGCTGTATGGTTGCTTAGGGGAGCCAAGCATCTTTAAACAAGGGGTTAAACAGTCTTTTCCAGACTGTATAAAACCTTTTTTCTTCAAGGCTACTTTCACAGAAACAAAATAAGTTAATTAGGAAGCACTCCTGAGAAATCAGTGCTGGTTTCAGGAGTTCTTCACATTAAATATGAGATATTTAGAGTGGGAAGAGGAAGAGGTAAATAAACAGGACTGAAAGACAGTCATTGCAAGAGCATAAATATGGGATTTCTCTCGGCCTTTGTGGAGCTTACGATGACTCTGACACATAAGCCAAGCATGCCTAAGACATACACCTCTACAATAGTGGGCATCTTGTCTCTATCTAGGACATATATCAGAGATTTCTAAACCACATCGATATGAGGGTACTTCAAAAAGTTTGGAGGAAAATGGAATTAAAAGATAATACAGATCTTTCCATGAAATTTTTGAAGTGCCCTCGTGGTATAGGGCTGCTAATAATGCCTGGCACAGCATTCAACCTGGCCCTGGAGTGCCCAAGTTCTTTTCAAAGGGCTTCCTTTTTAACCTTCAGGAAGCATCTTTTCTTTCTTTGGAAGATGGGAAAGGGTATGGGTCCTCAGTTTTATTTCCTGGATAAGGAAACAAAGTCTCACAGTAGATGAGCAAGGCAGATCTGGAAAGAATCAAGTATTCTCCTCTATCCCATCGACTCTCAGGAGGATTTTATACTTGATTTGGTTTGGGCTTTTTGGAGTGGGGGGACATGTAGAGAGGATTGTAGCAATCATCACGATGAAGTGGTTGAAAGGAGAGCTGGCAAGCAGAACCTGGGAGCTCCTCACTGGGATGGAATGGACACCTCCAAGCAGGTAAATTCCCTGAGATATGTCAGGCCCACAGGGCTGAGTTTCCGGAGAGAGGTGGAGCCCATTGTTACCCCCTTCCTCAGCCTCCACCTCCCCTGGCTACCAGGCAGATGTCTTGGGGCCACTCCAAGGAGGCTTCATCATGTTCTGCAGCTGTTTTCAAGACATCTGAACCACTCTCTCGGCCAACAGCATGGTGCTTCCAGCCCAATATCCTAATGGGGGTCCAGAGGTATAGGCTGGGGAAGGACTTACCTGTCTTCCAAGATTAGGGACATTCCCACTTCATCCCCAGTTTCCATTAGTAATCCACAGTGGATCTGTCAGCTATGACTTATTTTCACTCTTTCCGAAGCTACTGTTGCACCACTTGGGGTTAATGAATGCCTTAAGTTTCTAATATGCTATATAGAGTAATATTTCTTTTCAGCTGCCGTAGCAAGAAGAGTACTGGCCTGGGGGTCCAACAGATCTAGGTTTGAATCCACCCTCTGCCACTTACTAACTGAGTAGGCACAAGAAATTTTCATCCCTTCTCTGAGACTCAGTTTCTTCATCTGTAAAATGGGGTTATTAATAACTTCTCTTCCTCTCTTGCATGGCTGCTATGATGAAAAAAATGAGATCCTTTCTATAAAAGCACCTTGTACAAAAGTACAAACTGAGGTGCTGATGCAGTCATTTGCTTTAGTTGAATCTTCTAGCGCTTAGGGGGCTGTTGGTTCTAGAATTCTCACATCTGGTGAATAAGGCTGTTTCCTCTCTCCGTCTCTGCATAATTTTATACACTCTGGTCACATCCCTTCCCAGCCTTCATCTTTCTAGACTAAAGAGTCTGCATTTGTTTAATCTATCTTCATATGGCAGTCCCCCCCATCCCCTTGATTATGGAGTGGCTCTTCTCTGGATCATCTCCAGCTCCATTATGTCATTGTGGAAGCACTAAGACCAGACCTGCACAAACATGTGTGTGTGTGTGTGTGTGTGTGTGTGTGTGCGCGCGCGCGTGTGTGTGTTCCTCAACTCTGAACCTCTGACTCTGTCCCCCACCCCAATTATAAATCCTAGAACAGGACTGTTGCCCAAGACCCTCTCTCCAAACTACAGAGAAGGCTGGTTGGCCCCAGGCTGAAGCCTCCCCTCTTTCTCTCCTCAGCCCTTGCCCCAAGGGGCTAAAACGGCTCCCTGTCTGGCTTGGGAGGCTGGGAGGTGAATAACTAGGATGGGGGGGCCGAGGGGGAGGGAGGGGGGGTCTTGCGCAAGCGCACGCCGCCGCTGCAACGACCGCCAATGCTGCTGCCTCCCGGAGCAGAGAGGCAGAAGAGGAGGGAGGGAGAAGAGGGGAAGGGAGGGGGAGGCGGTACTTGGGCTGCAGCTCGCAACCAGAGGCAGTCTCTCTCAGCACTCGAAGGGACCAGGAGAAGCAGCCACGGAGTAGGATGCTCTGCGGGGCGCCCTGAGCCGGGGGCGCTTGAAGCAGCTTCGGAGACTGGGGCAACCGGGCAGCTTTCACCATGCATCAGTCCCTGACTCAGCAGCGGTCTAGCGACATGTCCCTGCCCGATTCCATGGGTAAGTCTAGCCGCCTTTCCTCCGGGCGGGGGCAGTCCCGAAAGCTAGAGAGCGGGAAGCGGAGCTAGGGGTGTCCACGCGCCCCAGCGTCTGGGTGGTGGACTGGAGCCCCAGGGGAGCGGCCCGGCTGCGGCGGGGGCGACGCGCGGAGACTGGAGCGCTAAGCTTGCGTGGAAGTATCTCTGCCCCGGAGTGCGGATATGTGCGTGTTTGTGTGCGTGTGTCTACAGACTTGCAGTCGGTGGTTAATCCCAGCTGTCTGGGGATCAAAACACTTCCCTGCAACCTGCGTCTTCGCTTTCCATTCGACGCTCCCTCTTTGCAAAGTCCTCTTCACTTCTAAGAGTCACAACTAAAGATAATTAGATGAAGCAGGGTCCTCGCCCCTTCCCAACTCTCTTGAAGCTGCCCTGAAATTCAGAGCTGCGGTGGTGGTGGTGGGGAGGGTGGCTTGTACCTCGCTGATTGTGGGGGGGCGTTGCGCAACCATGGGGGATGGGCGACGGTGGTGGGGGGAGAAGAACAGAGGGGGGCTGGCAGGAGGGGAATTCTTGAGGAATCACTCAAGCCCAGCCCTGCCGTCTGCAGCGGCAGTATCAACAATCCTTGAATTTGATTCCTAGTCTGCTTCAAATACACGGAATGTGCGTGAGTGTGAAAAGAAGTGGGGGGGGGGGGCGAGACGGCGCGAGAAAGAAAGATCGAGCGCGAGCCCGCGCATCTTCTGAAGTCGCGCTTTTCCTCTTTGGGAGGAATGGAGGGGGAGGGGCACCTTTTGACACCTATCCTCATCGAAACTGGGGGACGGCTACCTTCCGGCACCAACTTGGCTGTCCCTAGAAGCTGCTTTTGGGTAGTTACAAACAAAAACCAAATCCAGTCCACCTCAGCTGTTAGGCACCTTCCCAAGCCCTATGATTTCACTGGGCGGAGAAATTAATTCGGAGCCCAGGAGAGCGGGAGGGGAATTGTCAAACCATGATCCCACCTAATCTTAAAATTCCGCCTCGATACACTTCCACAAAATCGAATTCTCTCTTTCCAACATACTTTACATTCTGCAAAATCCCTCTGTCCCGAATTCGGGCCATCCAATCTGCTCAGGTCTTCTCCGATGAATTTGCGGGAACATCTCGAGGGGAGGAGGCGAGGAGAAGATTGAATCCCCTGTATGAACCCCCAACTGCCTACAAAAGACTCGGTCGCAACAAAATTCGTTCACTGGAGGGGCCCCACAAAGTGTTACCTACTGGATTGTGGAAAGATCCGTATTTTCAATAGTTTCGCATATTCGGTACAATAATTTGCTCTTTTTCATTTTGAAGGGCGTAGCTTTTTGCAAAGCGGTACAAATGAGGCCAAGGACGTGGGTCCGAATCCAGATCCCAGCAGTATGAGGCTCCCTCTTACCCCCAGAGCTCGCTCCCTCGCGCGTTCTCTCTCTCTCTCTCTCTCTCTCTCTCTCTCTCTCTCTCTCTCTCTCTCTCT
>NW_007731107.1:53138-60425 GCF_000696425.1 Galeopterus variegatus | reverse complement strand
CTCTCACACACACACACACACACACACACACACACACACACACACACACACACACACGCCTACGCGCGCACACACAAACACAATGCACTCCTTACCTTGGCCAGCTGTGGCGCCAGCGCAGCCCTGAGTCCTCCACGCCAAGCTGTTGCGCGAGGGAGGGCTGGGTGGAAGAGTGCGAAGGTTCCGCGGCGTCCATTCCCGCTGCGGGTGACAACCACCTGCAAACCAAGCCTCACCGCCCCAGGTCCGTCTGCCTGCGGGGAGTGGGCAGGTTGATGGCCCAGGACTTAAAGGGTTGTTACTTGGCACACTGGTCTGTGGGTTGGGGGACAAGATAAACAGAGTTCTTTCTTGGGCTCCCAGGGACCCTCAGCCAATCTTGCGTTTCTCGAAAGGTCTGTGCAACAAGAAACTGAGCGGGCTTCGCCCAGCCTCTACACTGCGGAAAGGAATCATAGATCCCATATAAACGCGGAGCCGGCGCCATGCATTCCGCTTTTTAAAGTCCGCAGACCGACGGCACTAGCAAATTCTTGAGTCGAGTGGTAACCCTGGGTTTCCACAGTTTGGACAGGGGAGTCTCCCCGGAGTTCCCTGGCGTTGGTCCCGTACAGTCCAGGCCTGAATCAGCGTCTAGGCTACTTAGGAGCTACTCCCAGTTAACTCAGCTCTGGCAACGCCACCTTCCCTTGCATGGGGGGAGCGGGAGAGTGGGTGGGTGGGTTAGTGTTTCAGCCTCCAAGGGCAGCATTTCTGAAGGGATTTCTTTTGCAGTCAAGACAGCACCTCAGCCAAAACAATAAAATTTATAACACAGAGACACACTGCACCAAGGTGCCTGCACTGTATGCTTGCTAGCTGCCCGGGGATGAGCGTTTAGTCCCAGCCTCAGAGCAGAGCAGGCGCCCTTGGCAATTAATGGTAATTTGACTCCAGCGCCCCTCCATCCCCTCCCAGCAACCCCCTTCTCCGTTTTGGCAACACCGCCCCCAGGCGCTAAGGCACCTCTACTACAGCAGGGTATTACTTCTCTCCCAGATAACACATTTGTAATTCACCAGCGGCCTTGGATGTCTCCATTAAAAAAATTGACTAAAGGGAGGTGGTGGATTTCAGCGCCTTTAAGGAAATGTTTGGGAGGTTAGCAGGGCCTTGAAGCTCTTGTGTGGGTAGCCACCTGTTTCCATGGATGCTCAAAGCTGGGACTTCCAGAGACCCATCCTGTGTGGTAAAGCTGACTAAGGTAAGCATATCCCAATTGGTTCAAAAGATCAACCCCCAGAATCAGCCAGTTGTCAACAACACAGTGTACAGGATAGGAGACTGGGCCTCCATCTTTGCTGCACCTACTCTCTTGGGAGGGGCTAATCAAGAACACGTACAAAGTAAAACACATGTGAGCAGAGACAACATCCTACCTTCTAGCAATCCACACCTCGGGTCCTGTCCCATACATAATCCCGGAACTGGTGGACATCATACAGGTTGTGGACCAGACCCACAGTTACAATTGTAATTGTAGGAGTTGCAGTTAATATACTTATTTAGTAAGGTATCTAGGAACTTAGGGATATGAGTTAATGAGTGATTACAGGAGAGTGGGCTTGACCCGGAAAAAGGTGAGTTTTGAGCAGGTTTCAAAGAAAGGGACGGACTGAAATTCGAAGACCGCAATGCAGGTGGGGGATCTGATCAGTGGGAAAACCCAGAGGAGGGAGAAGCTGGTTGTATTTGGAAGGGTGGAGACAGCACATAATTAGGCCCTTCTTGGGCTGAGCATCCTGATCCTCACAAATCTGGGTGGAGGTGGGGCACTGCAGAGATGGAGGGCTGCAGTAGTTCTGCAGGGAAGCTGGGATTGGGGGGCAGGCAATGCCAATGACGAGATTTCAGACTCTCTCGTTGCTGTGGGTTACAGGGGTTGTTGTTGTTTAAACAGAAATACACTGGGGAGTAAGAGATACTGGGGTTGTGGCACTAGTTGGTCAGAAGGCTTTCAGTTCTAGGGAGCCCGTAGGTATACCCTATTTTAAAAAAATCAATTCTATAAGCATAGCCTGTATTTATTCACACAATTCCTCCCACAGCCTTTTTGATCCGAAGAGAAATAATTCTGAGATGTTGCCTCTTGTTTATTCAACAAGTGCCTACTGCTTACTACATATCGAACACCGTGTTAGGCACTGTTTTCAGGTATCTGCTGCTTTATTTAAGTACCTCATGGTGTCCAAGTTTTTTGATGTGTTGATTTACTAAATAAAATTGGAATACGATCGTTCTGTGTTCACAGAAACATCTAAGGCAAGCTCCAAATTGTACCCTAATAAGAATAGAGCTCTATTTCTCCCTTCTAAAATAAAACAACCAGCAGGAAAATGTCCTAAGCAGACACAATGAGCCACCTTTTAAAAGCCCAGGCCACCCCTTCGGAGAACAAGTATGTCTTGATCTAAGTTGATGTGAGTTTCATTAAGTCAAATTGACACCAAAGATAAGTCGAGGGGTGATTCTTCATTTTCAAAAGGCTCTACCAGGGGGTTTCTTAAAACGGTCAACTCCCTGAATGCAGCTAGAAACAATTTCATTTTACACAATTATGATTCTTGTAGTGTAAAATAAAGGGCGATTGGGGTGAGGGGTGCGTGAGGGGACGAATATTCCACCTAGTAATGGGAGAGTTTCTTAGGAATTTTATTCAAAGAAAATCCTATCTGGAGGGAAAGCCCCTGTGGGGCTGTAGGATCTTTGCTGGGTTTCTCAACTGACTGAATTTTCAATTCAGGTTCTAAAGCAGGGGAAAAAATAGATTTTCAAATGACACCATTGTGGCTTGCTGAGTCACTTTTCTGACCTGGCTCCTGTGCTTTAAAGAGTTCGTGATATTTGCAAAGAAGACCCAAGAGTTGTGAATAAGCTTAAAGGCTAGTTGGTGTGGAAGGACCAGGCAAGTGAAAGAAAAAAATTAGAACGACCATGCATACAAACACACTCCTCCAACTTAGTCTCTAAGTTTACATGTTTTCTGTGTAAGGTTTAAGACACTCTTGTGTCATAAAGATACCCTTGGTGTATTCAAATGTTCCTTCACTCTCTTTTGAGAATTTGGGGCAGGGGAGGGCTAGAGATTGTGTGAGCGACAAAGGAGAAAGGAAAACATGAATGGAAGGTGATGTTGGTTCCTATATGTTAGAGGCCCCCTGTGGAATCAACTCACAGATTTACTGAGAAGTAGTAACCATCAAACACACTTAGGGACCCTGGTTTAGAGACTCATTTAGGGTCCCTCACAATCAAGAGGAAGGATAACTAACCTGCAGGTAAATAGAAAAATGAATCCCGCTCCCCACCCCCACTCCCGCACTGCCCTTCTATTCCCTTCCCAGCACCAGACAGTCTGGATATCCCGACTTTGTTCATTGTGACCACCAAGAGTCAGCTCGCTATTTGCATCCCGAATAGCCCCCTCACACAGAGGGCCCTAATGTCACAGGTGTCTCTAATGGCTTGTGCGTTTTTCCCCCGTGGAGGCTGGACTCAGGTGTTGTTGGAGAGGGTCTTCATCTCCCCAGTCTCCTTACCGCTCCTCTCACGGTGAGACTTGGGACTTTAGTATGTGGGTGCCCATAAACGCTTAAACCACTTCTACATTTCAATGTAAAATAGCCTTAGAATACTGCTATATTAGAAATGACCCTGATGAGTCACGTCCCTCACTTCCGAGGCTGACGTCAGGGGAGACCGCCAGCCCCTCCCATCTCCACTGGAGCCTTCGGCAGGGGCCGCACTGGGGAAGACAAGATGGATGGTGGAGCTAACCCAGGGTGGCACTCCTGATGCTTTTCTTCCTTGCGGGAGCGGGTGTCTGCAGGGGGCCGCAAGCCCAGCCACAGCCCCTCCCTCTCACCACCGCCAGGCCTCCTGGGTCTCGCCTGATTTTCTCGCCTTCCTCCCCCTTTCCTCCATCCTCTCCCCTCCCTCCTAGCGGTGCAGTCTGGGCGGCTTCCCTTGGCTCCTGCTTCCTGAGGCTGCAGTGAGGCCTCCCAGCATGAAGGGATCTCATGAACAGACCCAAGTGGTCTCTTTAGGGCCATAAATGACAGTCAAGGCATCTGAGTGAGCCACCATAAGGCCACCTGAGTGGGCCCCCATAAGTTTGCCCACTGCGTCCTTCTCCCCGCCCTCCCCACCTCCACTAGAGAACTGGACTCTCACACCATTCCCCATTTGCTTGGATTTTTGAGAACTCCTAGGTGGTAAGTCTCCCATGGTATTTCCTGTGGAGAGACCCTCTCCCTGTGCCAGAGAAATGTCTGCAGAGTGGGGAGCGGTGCTTGGTTTCTTTCAAAAAAATTAAATTGAAAAGCAAGCCTAGATATCATTTTTCTATCCGACTTAATAAGCCTGTTTTCGAAAAAAGTATTGGTTTGCACTATCATGTCTGATAAGCCCTGAAGAGGAGAATGAGTTTCTCATTATTTATATTTATGTCGCCCTCACACAAGCCCAATTGTGTATAAGTTATAATCCTCCCCATCTTCCTCCCGCGATATATATCTTTGTAGACTAATGGGCTCCAAACACTTACTTTATTACACACATTTGTTATGGGACAAATCTTGCCAACATACCATTTTAAAGTTTATACATTAGGTGGCAAATGTCAGAAATAAATGAAAAAAAAATCCGGGTACCTGGCTTGGTTCTGATATTTACACTGAAAATGAAATTTCATATCCTAGCTTATGAAAAAAAACATCTTAGGTGCACATTGGCTTTAAAATATTTTCATTTACTATCCCCACACATACACTTCCGATTTATCTTATACCTTACAATTTGGCCTTAAAAAAAAAAAACACTCTACTAAGTGGGCATGACATCTTTTATAGAATGCCAAAAGCACAAAAATTTGTTTTTATGTGACTGGTGAAATTTCTTCTGTTATTTTCAAACTTGAAATATATTTTTTATTATAAAAGTGGCACCTGATGACTGCAAAAACTAAAGGTCCATTCCTTCACCACAATTCCCCTCCCTGGAGAGAAAAATCTTGGCAAGTTGACTTTCATTGGCCGAACCCTGCCAATTTCATTCTAGCCAGCTGGTTTCCTCTAATCCTCTCCTGTTCCTTCTGTTTGAGTGATTTCATAGGTTTTTTTTTTTTTTTTTTTAAGTCACTCCCTTCCCTGGCTGAAATGAGCAATTTCAGTTTCTTTCTGTGCTTTCAGGAGCCTTCAATCGGAGAAAACGAAACTCCATCTATGTCACCGTGACTTTGCTTATTGTGTCCGTGTTAATTCTCACAGTTGGCCTTGCTGCAACCACCAGGACCCAGAATGTGACTGTTGGAGGTTATTACCCTGGAGTTATTGTAAGTATAGAAGGCGTAGGTAGGGCTCAGTAGCTCGCTGGTTACAGAAATTTGGGCTCTACTCTGACGGTTTTCAATTCTTAGTTTGTAGTGTTTGTTTAGATTTCCTCCTTTATCTCTCTCTATATATAGACAGGCAACTCTGAACCTGTTAAGAAGAGCACTGGACTGAGAATCAGAAGAATTCCAGCACCATTCCTAACTAGCAGTGTGATCCTGAGCAATTCATCTCACTCTTTAGGACCTTGGTTTTCTGGGTTAGGAGATGTTACTAACTAGCTAACTAGCAGTGTTAACCTTAGGCTCAGATCCTTTCTTTCTGGGCCTCTGCTTTTCCATATATAATAGAGGTCACCTGATCTTACCTGAAATCTGAGGACCTTGGTAACTTGACACACTATGGCCAACAACACTGATCTCTAAAGTGATCCTGCACTCCTATCAGGAAAAAGATGTGGAAGATATACTTCTAAAATATGTATATTTATTCATTTATAAGTTATATACATGTTTACAAAATTTATACAAAAATGTAAATTCAAAAATTAGATAAATATGAAATGTGCTATCATTTTTAATATCTTCATATGAACAGTACCTAAAATGTCACAGGATGGACGATATGCACTTAGTGTTAAGTTTGTCAGTAAAGATAGTGGCTATAAATCCTTATTTGAAATGGCCCACTAGATAACTGTGAATATTTTTGGCTGACTTCTTATCATATATGAATAGATTGTCGTTGGAATCATTGTTTTTTTTTTTTTTTGTCTTTTTTCGTGACGGGCAATGGATCGCAACCCTCAGTGTCGCGCCCATACTGGACCGGGACCGGCAACGGGATCGCAACCCTAGGTGTTGCGCCCACACTTCGCTCAGCCAGTGAGCGGCCGGTCTGTATGTGGGATCCAAACCCTCGGCGGGAGCGCCACCACGCTCCCAAGCAGCGCACTGTAGCAGTGCGCCACCGGGCCGGCCCCAAGAATCATTGTTTTTTAATGTCAGTTTCACAACGTGGCTGACAAAAAGCTCACTCTGGGAGCTAGAAGTATCAACTCTGCCATTTTCTTGTTGCTCACATGTGCTTACATTATTAGGGTCATCTTCAATTTATGGTTTCTCAACAGAAATCTTTTCAAACCTCTTGTCCATTTTCTTGGGACAAGTTTAGTTAAAACTGGATAATACAATCTGGGCACACATAAAATGCCCCACCATCAACCCTGGGTTGCTTGGTACTTGCCCTTCTTCCACCTGATCATCTGACATTCACACCCATGGAGGGTGCCAGTGACAGCCCGTTTACTGAATAATAACAATGCTTGATTTCTTTTTTATTATTTTAAATAAACAATAAATAGGAAACAAGTGTTCTAATAGTTTTTTTCTCTATATTTCAGTGGATTGTTTTACCTACTCCCAGAGAGCATTCAATCCACTTTGGAGACCACTGAATTCATTGCATAAAAAAACCTCATTTGGGTCTACATATAGTGCTGTTGGACCCAAAAACCTAGCCCTAGAATTTGGATCATATTTTTAATATCAATTAAATGGCTCCCCAAGTGTAACTGCTAGAGAACAGGAAGGCAGTTTAGGACGGTTTATTTTTATTTATATTCTAGCACGGCAAAGAGGTCAGATGTATTTTTGTTGTTGTTTTGTTTCATCTCTTTCTCTCTCTCTTGTTTTTGAGAGGTGGGGGTTGGAGAGAGAAGCAAAGAGAAGGGAAAGGATTAAAGATGATGCCTTGAAAGCCAGCGCTGTGAGTGACCAAGCCTGGAGCCTGTTGCCTAGGTCACCAATTTCATTGCACAGTCAGCCTCCTCAATAGCCCTTGCGACGAAGCTGGGGCCTGATGTAGGCTGCGCCTTCTGAGAGCTGAAAGCTGGATGGGGGATGGGGGGATGGGGGTG
>NW_007731107.1:12733-52717 GCF_000696425.1 Galeopterus variegatus | reverse complement strand
AATAGAAAATCTTTTTTTTTTTTGAGTGGGGGGGAGTTTCTTCACAGCTCTTGGGCAGGCTGGGCTCCCCTCAGCCGAGGGCAGGCACGTGTCCCACAGACACCGTTTGGTGCCCTCTGTTAAACATGTGATGTGAGAACTCACCCAGTTCACTTCCTGTGGTGAGGCAAGAAAACCAGTCATCAGCAGAATTGGGTTTTATTTTTAAACACAAGCAAGGGGAGAGGGGGGGAAAGGAGCGGGTAAGATAGCATTTTGGTGGCTTGGAAAAGCAATTTATAGGGTCTGTGTGACTTTGTGTGCTTCAGGTAGCTGCGTTAGTAAAATATTTCTGACTGATGGGCAAATGCTCAAGCCAAGATTCAGAATCTCTGTGGGTGAGGGGAAGGTATTTTCAATGTCATTTAAGAGTATGAACTCTTATTCATGAACAGTGGCTATGAACTTTCTCTGTAGAATATCTGCCTGTGGGTGGCTAGATTGGAATACATTAACAAAGGAAGGAGGGAGCAAGATTGCTGTTGTTCAGGTACCTGATGTTCAGCTAGCACTGGAAGTTGAAGCAGTGGGGGCGTGTGTCTGTGTGTGTGCGTTTCACTAAAAGCTAATATGGATGTGTTAATAAGAGAGCCATCCCTAAGGACAGTGTGTCCCCATGATTTAACCTTTAAGAATTTGCTCTCACAGTTCCTGTAGATCATTTCTTTAAAATGTGTTTTAATTATAGAAAGTGAGGGGGAAAGATAGCAGATTGAAAAGCAGAAAAATCCATTTGAGTTTATAGGTCAGATCATGTTGTAACAAATATGATTATGACTCATACATCTGAAACAGTAAACACCTGAGAATTAAGATTTGTCTGGCAATGGGGCGCTTTCACTAATTGAATAGTTTGGTTATTAGGGAGGTACTATATAAACTGAATGATCTGGTGAGCCTGTAAAAAATGCAGATCTCTACTTCCTAATTCCAGAGATTCTGACTTGGTAGGTCTGGGTGGGCCCCAGAAATCTGAATTTTCATTTCATGAGCTAACTTTTGATTGAAAAAATAATAAATGTGGAATCTACATTTTAATAAGCACCCCAGAAGAGTCTAATTCAGGTGGACCATCAACACTTGGAGAGCTAAAACACAATATAAAATATGCTTAGCAATAAAACTAGAAGAAGCATAATGTGGCATTTTAAGATTCTGCACTGTCAAATCGATCACTTTGAATATAAATTACAATTGTATAGAACTTTGAAAAATTTCAGGTTATTCAGAACTCTGCTATTTTGGACTCTGGTTAAATGTGTTAACAATACGTGACAATTCAAACGTTCAAAACAGACAAAATAGGGAGATGTTATTAGATTAAAAGACTCACTGTACGATTCGTTTAAATATTGAGATCTCAGGCATTTACAATGTAATTCAATTTGCATAACTCTAAGCCATGTGGAACTTTTCAGGGGCATCTTTATTTTGCCAAACGAGATGCTCTTGCACAGTGTTGTGCATTATAATAGCACATTAGCTACTGTACCTGAGCTAGAATGTAGTATCATCATTCTAAGAGACATATGTACACATGCATCTTTAAAGATGTGCTGAACTGTAAAGTTTTTAAAAATTAAGACTGACAAAGACAGACAAACTGGCTTAAGATTTTTTGCTGTCCTTGAATATTCAAGATATATTCCATTCCAGAAGAGTTCTAGTGAGCTTTCTACTCTGAAGACCTAAAAATCCAAGAGCCTCGGTTGTTGCATGAAGCTGAAAAGGGCAGGTGAGAGAGGTTGCTCCTTCTCTCTACACCTCCCCTTACATTAGATGCAGGAGAAAGGGGCCCTAAATGTGTTTCCCAAGCACCCTAAAAGATGGAGTTGGCACTCTGATCAGTGGGGAAAGCCTATTATTATTGTATATGTTCTCAGCTGTTGTGCTGTAGGGCTCATACTAGCCTGGGCTTTCTTTCAGGAGAGAAACCAGGGGTTTCTGCCCCATTTACTGGGGGCTAAGTTAATTGGAAATCATAACAGAGGGCTGTCCAGTGGCTCACTTGGGAGAGTGTGATGCTGATAACACCAAGGCCATGGGTGCAGATCCCTATATAGGGATGGCCGGTTAGCTCATTGGGTGAGTGTGGTGCTGACAACACCAACTCAAGGGTTAAGATCCCCTTACCGGTCATCTTTTTTTTTTTTAAAAAAAAGAAAGAAAATCATAACAGAGTTATTCTGGGATATTAGGAGACAGGAACAACAGTGATCATTCAAAACAATCAGTAGCCCAGAAACCTTGTCTAGGCCAATGTGGCTTCAGCTTCACATGTAAAGACTCTTTTGATAAGTCCAAAAAAGTTTGATTAACTTAACTGCTTAGGAAATATAAGGAGCCTGGATAGTGGGATTTTGTGGTTTATTGTGAATTAGGCAGAAACTTTCCACCTCATGAAAATGTTGAAAATGTTTCTAAATTTTAATTCTAAAATATAAATTCCTAACTTAATAAGTACACTTTAAAGATGAGACATTTAAGTCTATAATAAAACATGAATTTTTACACTAAGTGGGATGAGATTATAAAATAACCTCAGATCAGTTCAGGTTTTGCCACCAAGTTAGTTACAAAAAACTCATTTGGTTTTAAGAGTTTTATAGATTTCAGGATTATGCCAAAAAAAAAAAAATTGTGTACCGATTTACCTAATTATACTATGAGCTCCTTGAGCCTGAGTCTCATTGGTTTTGGTATCATATCCCACCCCACTTCCTGGCCTCCAAATCTCAGATTGAACACAGTGCCTGCCACAGAGTAAATGTCCAATTAATATTTACTGAATGATCAATCCTTCTGAGCCTCAGCCCTGGGTGTCTGGAACATTGGATGGGAACAGGCATAGATGATAGGGTCCAGCCCAGAAAGAGCCCTTAAATCTGACTTTGATTTCTAATTATTTGTCTTTTTTTCTTGCACAAGTGGAAGGCAGCTAAAACAAAACAAACAAGACAAACAAACAAACAAATTTGTTCAGGTAATGGGGAATCAAGATGGAGGTCCAAAGGTCTGAACATTACATGATTCCATGAAGCTCTTGACAGGGGACCACAGAAGCTTACCTCTCTGAGGTCTTGGGAAAGTAAACAGTTGGTTAGAAGCAGCTGCCCATTTTCAGGAAACTCTGTTGGTTTTCCCTTCCTTATTTTCAGCCTCTCAGCTCTTCCCCAAGTAGGATTTCTCACTCCATCTCTGCAGAGAACTTATTCCCTAGGGGACAATAAGGCTCTTGTTGCTTCAAGGTCACTATTCTACTAATAGTGGCCACACATGCAGTGAGATGTGGATGAAAGAACACCAACTGTTGGCTAGCTAGTCTTGGCCCTGCCATTAACTTTCTGTAAGAGGGGATAAGTTCTTATAATACTCTAGGCTTCCATTTTCCCGTCTATCAAATGGGAATAGTATCAGCTCCACCAAACTCCATAGCATTCCTGTGACCAAAATGGGAGGCAAGTGCTTCTTTAACTGAAAATGCTTTTCAAATGTAAGGTATTTTAGTGACAATGGTGAGTGAATTCTTCCAGCCATGACTCAATAGATATTAGTTCCCTGCCTGCTGAACTCTATCCATCCTTCTAGCCCATATAAAAATGTCTCCTCCTCTACAAAACCTTAGAATTACTATTTATTTAGCAGCCTATCTTGTGCAAGTCACACTACATACTTTATCTCATTTAATCCTCACAGCAACCTTGTGTGGTACATACTATTGTGATTTCCATTTTATATTCCTCATATATATGAGGAAACAAGCACAGAGTGGTTAAGGGACTGGCCCAAGGTCATACAGTTTATAAGTAGCAGAGCAAGGATATAATCCAGAATGAATTATTCCCTGCTTATATAGCTCTCTGTTTTTACCTTGCCTGTGGTTCTTAAGCCACAGTCTGTCTCTCCCTCACTTGACTATGAGCTCTTGGAGGGCAGGGGCCATGTCTTCTTATTCATTTGACATAAAGGGATACTCAGTGAATGTTAGCAAATCTAATGGACTGGAGTAGAATAAAATGGAAGGGAAGAGAGGGAAAGGGAACTGGATGAAGTAGCTGGCTGGCCTAGGATTTCTGGTTCTAGAGTGCACGTCTTTCCAGTCAACTCCACAAGGCTTCTACCACCTCTTCTGGTCACTGCCATCAGAGTTATTTGAGTGTGCAAGGAACAGCGAGTGTCTTTGCCTCCTGTCTTAGGGTAAAAGACTGCTGTCGGAGTTCAGGAGACATTCTGTGAATATCTGTGGAAGCTGAAGAACTGTTCAGTAAAAGGACTTATTTTCTCTGTAAGAAGCTGCCTCTGAATTTCTCTTAATCTCCACAAGTGGCCCCGGTACCATAAGCACAGACTATTCATAGAATTCCTCCTAAAAAATAAAAGCTGTGGAACATATCGGAGGGAGAGATAAGATAGAACAGGGACACTCTCTTATCATGAAATAGACAAATAATGATAGGGTTTTCCAGCTTAAATCAGGTTAGAGTGGTTCAAAAGTTAAATGTCTTTAAAAATAGTAATAATAATAACCACTAGAACAAAATAATATTTACTCAGTACTTACTGTGTAACAGTCACTGTGCCACGTTCTTTGAATATATCATCCTGGTTAATCCTCACAAAAGCCCTATAAGGTAGCCGGTACTATGGTCCTTGTTTTGCATATAAGGAGACCGAGGTTTAGAGAGTTTAATTAGTTTATTCAAGGTTGCACAGACATAAGTGGAAGATACGGGGTTGGAAGACAGGCTAGTGTGATAACCAGGTTTTAATCAGTGTACTTTATGACAACACATTCTAATTATATTTGAACTAAGACCTGGTGGGAGACAGGCATAGTTGAATGAAGATGAACTGTTGAATGAGGATGTTCTCGGTAGAGTCTTGAATGGCATGGGATATACCGTCAGGTACTTCAGCTTCTGTTTCCCAAGAGGGGGTGCTGGCTGAGTGGCTCCACAGAAGGAGTTCTTGGAAATTTGCATTCATTTCTTCCCTTCATTCTCTTTCATTCTTGGGGTCTTGAGACAATCACCCCGTCCCCCTATACTGCCCCATCAAAATTTTGCTCAGTGCTTGAATCCATTAGATTTCCAGGCCTAGGTGTGAGGCTTGGTGGTCTCAGACTGAAACAGATGCTCTTGTGAGCCAAGGTAAGGCTGCAGAAGGAAACCCAGACCATTAGTGAGGCCAAAGAGAAATGTAACTATATTGCTGAACTTGCTTTAAGATTTATTGGTCCATTCTCACCACTTTTTACTTCTTCCATTTTCATCCCCTTCAACAGCTGTCGGTTAGCCATCATTTTCAGTTGAGACTGGCAGACTCAGTCCACTAATGGCGGAGCTGAGAAGGCGGTGGGATCTGCTACACCGAGCCATATTCCAGCCACTTAGACAGGGAAATTGTTTTTCAGGGTTTTACGCTGCCATTTCTGTTCACCCTTTAATGAATGCTTTCTGTCGGTAAATGAAGGAGAGATGGAAGAAGAGGTGAATAAGTGCTAACATAAATTGCAGTGGGTCAACCACAGATACAGGCCTTCAAAAAAAAGATCTTTTTTTTGATTTTATTTTTTTAGTGTGGGTTAAGGTGATTGCTGATTTCTAAAATACTTCCTGAGTTTTGTTAGTATGCCGGATGCATCAAAAATTGCTATTGCAAATCTTTATTTTGTAATCCATGCATCAGAGTGGAAGGTCTTTTTCAAAAAAAGATAAAGATCAGAATATAATGTGTGCATTTCACCATTATTTGTCTCTTGCTGACTCACCAATCACATGCTGGGTGATAGATATTGAAATTGAAATAGGTAGGCTCTGAAAAGCTATGGTTGACATTTACTTTTAGTTTTGGGGCACTCGAATTTCTTTTTAGGTGTGATTCATAGCTACAAGAGAAAATTGGCAAATGGTGGGAGAAAATACTTTTATTGTACATGTGGTTTTAGTGTAAGTAACAACTGCATGTGGCTTTAACATCTCTACCCCAGTTATTTTTCATTACCCTGAATCATATTCAGGAGCTGGAATGACTGTGTGGTCAGGCTGACTGTCTGCCCACATGCTATGTGTGCCATGTTGCTTTGCAGCTCGGCTTTGGATCATTCCTTGGAATCATTGGATCAAACCTTATTGAGAACAAACGGCAGATGGTAAGTTTTCATTCCTATAGAATCAAGTTCTTCATCTGAAAAAGCTCAAAATTTATGTGGATAAGTAACACATCTCTTAAGTTTGTACAAATTTGGCCACAAAAGAAACTGCTACTTTGCCTTTTCTCCTAACACTCCAGGGAACTTGTTTTACAGAGGCCTTGTGGTATGGGACTTGTTCTCATCTTGCCTGATGCTTCCTCATTGGCCTATCTAGTCTCCTTAAGCCACAAGGAAGAATATTCTGGATCTTGCCCTTTGCTTTCCTCCTTGCTCCCAAAGGAGTGCTCTAGTCTCTCCAGTCAGGCTATCGTCTTCACCTAGAATGCCTTTGCTTCTATGATTTCTGTTATTGCAGCCCTGGATTAGTGGTGACCCTTACATCTTCCTCTCTGATACATAACTTTTTGGAAAAGTTTTTGCAGAGGGTTTCTGCCTTTTAGGAGATTGCAATCTAGGGGACTTAGATTAAGAGAACAGAAGTACTTGGGACACACATACATACAAACAAAATAAAATTATGAAGCCAAGCTAAAGTATCTCCATTACCCAGTCAAAGCTAAATGTGTTGTAAAATTGAAAGGAAAGATGAGTATGTAACAGAGGGTGAAGCTTAGAAAGTTATATGTCCTAATGGGAGCCCACAAGAGCAAGCTGTCATATTTTCCCAGTTCAGTCTGAGAATGCTTCCTCAAGGGCAAGGGTAGAAGGTACAGGCTGAATTGCAAGCACACTGCAGTTTTATAGGTTTGCAAATCAAGATGGCTGGTGAGTGGTCAGATGGTGGACTGATTAGGCTTACCCCGTAAAAAGTCTCTGTGGCATCAACACTTTGCTAATGGGGCCTATTTAACAGCAAGTTTAATAAGATAATGTAATAGCTCCAGGGACAGAGAACTCTAACCATATGTTTTCCCCCAGCAATGTGGTGAATCACCCTCAGAGTAGTTCTAATAGTTTTTTTCTTCCATTTCACCTGCACTCCCCCTACGTCAGTGTGTTTGTACTTTGTTCTTAAATTATTCAAAATAATGGAGGAGTTTTAATTGTAGAGCTGATCATAGCATAGCTAATAATGCCAATTTCATGACATCGTTCATCCATTATTTACCAATTCCCTGTAGTGCTGTAAAGTGAGATTTATGAAGAGAGGTTTCTGAACAACTCCCAAAGGAGATAAATATTTCCTCCTAGCTTGTCGAGGTGGGAGAACCCTAGGGTGGCCTTGACTTTGGTTTCCTCCATCTCCCTGGAAAGCAGCAAAACTTTAAAGAAGAGAAATGCTGATTCCATCTAGTTCTAAGGGCGAACACAGGCAGATGGTGAGCTCAGATAGCACCTATTCCCGCCCCTGGAAACACATTGAAACACCTACCCCCCCCAACACACACATTGGTTTGTAGTATCACCTTTGTAAGAGAAGACAGATTATTAGGAAATTTTTGTTATTTAACATGATTAGAGAATAGGGCAGTCTGATGCAAGCAAACATTTTTTCTTACTTGAAAGTTTCCATATAGACCACACAGAATTAATCCATTTCAGAGACGTCAACCCTTGTAAAATGTCCTTGATATTTAAGTCTTACTAAGTTGAATGTCCTCTTTCTTCAATGATACAGAAGGCCGTGTAGCGTGGTGCAGGACCTCAGAATCTTCCTTGTCTTCATCAGTGCCTGCTATACAATCAAATAGCATGTGAGGGGGTGGAAAGAACACGACTAGGAGCTGGTGGGCACCAGGCTCTTCCATAGACTAGATGGAGACGCTGAGTACAGCAGTTTCCCTCACTGTACCTCCATTTTCACATAAATAATATAGGGGGATGGACTATATGATGTTAATAGTTCAACATTTTTCTGGGTCCGAGGATGGAAGGGCCACCCAGTGAAATTCCTCCATAGACAGCATGCTGGATACCAGCAAGCCTCCTCTTCACTTGGTGCTCACAGAGTAAATTGCTTAGCTTGCCCTGAAAATGTAAAACGTGCTTTAGTTGCCCGTTCTCTGCATCACCTGCCTACCCCTGTTCCCACTTCTCCTGCATGTCTGAAAAGAGAATCCCCATTGGGTGGCAGGCTAGAGTTATGCTTTGGCTGGCTGTCTCTCGGGGATTGCCTAGTCTCCAGATGCAGCAAGAGTAGAAGGTAACAAACACTTCTGTTTTGTTCTCCCCTGCAGCTGGTGGCTTCTATTGTGTTTATCAGCTTTGGTGTGATTGCGGCTTTTTGTTGTGCCATAGTTGACGGGGTCTTTGCTGCCAGACACATTGTGAGTATTTTTGGTCCTGGGTTAAAGTAAATGTGCAATACAGCAAGGCTTTATTGAATGTGTGCTGGATGTTCCATGCTGTGTTAAGTGCTATGAGGGGTACACAAAAGGGAGAAGACAAGGGTCCCTTTACTCAAGGAGCTGACAGTCAAGATGAGGATGCCAGTTGATGCACAGGCATCTAGAAAACTGAGTCTCAGCTTGGGGTACAAACTCCGAGTGGTATAAACTCCACTCAGCCATAGTGGTTAATCTTAGACTCCAGACGTCAGGGAAGGCTTCCCAGGGATGGTAGGGCTAGAGCCAGGCCTTTGACATATTGGTAAGATTTGGAAAGGCAAATATAAGGGCATTGGGGCCAGGGGAATGTCTTGGAATTAGTGTCGTGGGTGAGGGGTTAGGGAGAGAGCAGCAGGAAGCCACATGACTTCCTGAGAGCCTTGAAAGTTTCAGTGGCTCACCTCTCCTTCAACAGCAACAAGAGCAGCCCATGAAGACAGAGTCACCTCTTCTCAGATACCCAAATATTGCTATCACTACAACATTGGTTGGAGAGTAGTGATGTGATTGGGGATCTGGAGAAAGCCCTAGAGCTAGAAGCCTCCACTTAGAGACCAGTCCTGCAGTTCAGGTGCCAAATGCTTCCTGCTCTGTAGAAACTGTGCCTTCAGTGAGGGCCATTTTCCTCCTGAAACCCAAACCTGTATTCCTTCTCTGGAGAAGCCTGAGACTATGGACATTTTTATGTGGCTCTCTTTAAGAGCCCTCATTTCTTTCAGTGCTTTCTATTTCATAGTATTCCAGATATCTGGCCCAGGGCTGAATTCTTCATTAGGCATAATAAGCACAGTGCCTAGAACCCAGAGTACCTTCAAGGTCTTATAAAAATGTTATTATTTCTTTGCAAATAAAAATGAACTTTGAGGTCAAAAGAAGTTTTAGCATATAATATAAATATATTTGTCTTATAACAATGCAGTCATACACTATCATTAAAATAAATAAAATAAAATTTTTAATATTTTTAATGGAGGAAGGGGCCCACAAAGGCAAAAGAGCCTAAGGCCCAGGGAAGTCATAACATAGCCCTGATCTGGCCCACAAACCAAAATCAAGAGTGAGTCATAGCAACTTACTGAGCCCCCACAACAAACTCACAGTCATTTTTTTCCAACTGAACCAACACTGAAAATAAAAGCATCCCAGGAACTAGTTGGAAATGATGTTTTCTAAAACAATTGAATTAGAGCAAAACTGGATTGTTAGAATTTTCTGTGGATCAAATGATGTTTTATTCCATTTTAGTCACTGGCTAATTGTTAAGGCCATCCTGAGGGAGTGTCATGTGTATGGTTGGATCTGGGTTAGGACAATTTGAGACATCATTATTTCAATTCCAACCCATTCTTGGACCCTCCTTCCAGACAGAAGAGTTAGTCTTTTGCTCACCAAGATTGAGGAACTCATATGGTCAAGGCTGTCACCCAAGCAATCTCTGAAATGTCATCTCAGTAAATAATTTCTGGGCAGTAGGAAAAATAAGGGGTGGGAGAGAGAACCTCTTTGCCTGATTTTCTCTCAGGGACCCGTCCCTTCTGATTTTAGCTGAGAACAGCCATCTTTATTTTCCCCAAAAGGCAAATGGCACATCAGTAACTTTTGGCATCCACAACTCTACCACCCTAACATAGAAATTCTTATTGTTTTTGCGTATTACCCTCTGAATATATACCTATTACTTAGCATGGTTGCAGTCAATCATAGTATGCATACTACTTTGTATTCAACAGGAGTCATCTTAATAACAATAATTCTTTGTTTTGTATAATGCATTCAATATGCCTTCACATCTATTATCCCATTTGAGACTCACAGCGACCCTGTGAGGTATGTAGGGCAGGCATTATTATCCCCATTTGACAAGCAGTATTCACTCTGAGGCAGTCTCCATGGCAACATAGGCCTAGTGGCTAAGAAGCCTACAGTAGATTTTGATGGCATCATGAACTAAAATGGCTTCCTTCTTTTCCCTCCTCCTCCCACTCCTAATGTTTTTTTTAAAAAACAGCTCTATTGAAATGTAGTTCATATCCCATACAATTCACTCATTTAAAGTGTATAATTCAGTGGTTTGTTGTATAGTCACAGTATGTGCTACCATCACCACGGTCAACATTAGATTTTCATCGTCTCAAAAAGAAACCCCATACACTTTAGCTATCATCTCTTTATACCCCCACTTCCTCTAACCCTAACAACCATTAATCTAATTCCTTTTTTTATAGACATACCTATTCTAGACATTTTATATTAATGAAATCATGTAACGTGTGTTCTCGTGTGACTGGCTTCTTTCACGTAGTACAATGTTTTCAAGGCTCATCCATGTTGTAGCATGTGTCAGAACTTCTTCCCTTCTTATGGTCTAATCTGTTGTGTGGATATACCACATTTCGTTTGTCCATTCACCAGTTCATGGACATTTGGGTTGTTTTTACCTTTTGACTACTATGAATAATGCTGCTATAAACATTTGCATACAAGTTTCTTCAGGGATATGTGTTTTTATTTTCATTTCCTTTTCACCTAAGAGTGGAACTGCTGGGCCATAGCTAATTATGTTTAATTGTTTGAGGAACTGCTGGACTGTTTTCCAAAGTGGCTGCACTATTTTATGTTCTCACTAGCAGTGTATGAGATTTCTGATTTCTCCACATCCTTGCCATCTCTCGTTATTTTGTGACTTTTTGATTCTAGCCATCCTGGTGTGTATGAAGTGGTATCTCATTATAGTTTTGGTTTGCATTTTTCTGACACTCCTAATGTTTTTGATCATTGACCTCAGTCAAAGGCCATCGGCAAAAATCCAAATTATATTTACTGAAAGTTTCCTCTAATGATCAATCACCTATTTACGTGAATCCAGGCCTTCAGTACCTCCTGTAGTTAGTGACCTACAGTATAGCATTTGTCTCAGGGATTTGGGGTAACGCTGGAGAAATCTTAAAGAAAATATTTCTGCTTTTACTATACCTGCCCTATGACATCTGCCAATCCTCACTGATACCCAAAGAGTTTTGAGGAAGGAGGCTTTATTAATCTGTCAGGCAACTTAAATTAAAGGCACATTTAGACCCTAGCTACCTTAGCTTGGGTGCGTTAGAGCCAGCCTGTCCCCTTTACATCATCTTGCCCCATTCCTTTGGCTTGGGTGAATCTGAATTTTCCCTTAAGAACTACCTTTTTTTTTTTTTTTTTACATCCCTCTATTTGTGTCTTGTTCCTTCTCTGTTGCCTCATATTTCCTTCCTTTCCGCTCCCCTACTGTAGCTGTTAACTAGCTGGGAAAGTCACTTTTATTTCTTGTGCCGCAGTTTCCTTCTATTCCTAATGGATGTAATAGTACTCTACCTTTCAGGGTTAACATGAGGATGAAATTAAATAACGGGTATAAGCATAACCTAAGAGGGCCTGGCATAGAGGAGACGCTCAATGTAAAGCAATTTTCCTTTCCACCCCTTCACTCCATAGTTGGTGACCCTTCAGATTAAAGAAGTTGCCAAGCCCTGGCTGAGTGACCTTTTCTCACCTCCCAATTGCCTATTCTTGCTCCTCTTTTGGGGCCTCAATGAAGAATAGCAGTCAGAAGCAGCAAATGGGCAACCACCACATGTTTGTCTTCATTCAGGACAATTGGTGGCCAAATGCTTTTTGCAGAAGCAGGAGGTCAGGAGGGATATGACCAACACATCAAGCCTCCTCTTCTGTAAGATAACAATGACTCTGCCATACCCAAACATGGAAAATAAACCCTTCCGGGTGTGAGCATGAGAGCCCTCATTCCTTTCCAGCCTGATTCCAGGCTAAGCTAATGGGGCAACGTGCTTTCAGAACATCGAGCAGCCAGGAGGTTCATGTAAAAGTAGCTGATGGAAAGTCCTAGGTCCTTGATGGGGTGGCCCACTAGGAGGCAAGAGGCACTTGGGTGCCAAGCACAGGAGATGTTAAATCACATGTGTGGGGAAAATCAGCCACCAGGATTATCGGAAATATCAAGAGAAGTGGGGGCAGAGAGGAGGGAGGTAGTAGATAAATTCCCTCTGCCTGGGTACTTTGGCCAAACCCTTGAGGTCAGTTTGCATAATGTCCTGTCCTAACCTGCCTTTGGCAGAAGCCCCCTACCACTGAGGGGATGTTTAGCATCAGCCGTGAAAGTGAACAGCATCCTTTGCCTGCAAGCTTCCAGGCCGCCTGCTGTTGTCTGTCTCTTCTACCCCAACCCCCATGCCTGAGACCTCCCTCACCAGGAAGCTGGCCAAGCCAGCAGGGTAAATCGACTGTCCTTGAGCCCCATGTTAGTTTTCTGGGCTTTAGCAGAATTTTTGAAGTTCATTGGCTTTATCTAATCTGTGTAGCTGAGTGAAAATGGTTCATAGTTCAGTTGAGTTAAAATCTATAGCAATCTCAGTAGCTGCCCATCATCATGGAGCTTGCTTCCTGAGCTCTTCCTTCTGAAAACGCCATGGAAATGACAGCAGGGAGTACAAGACAGCCAGCCCTAGTCCTGTCTTCAGGTGAAAATGAGATTTTATTGTTGGAGCATCATGTCACAATAACCTGGAGTTTTGAATCTTGTTCCCTGAGGACTGTTTGCAAGAAGACAGACTAGAAGTAAAGGAAAACCAGAGAGGAAATTTCAAGAAACCCATTTCTCAATCAATATCCATCTCTTATTAACTGTGTGCAGTTATTAGAGCATTTTTGTCTGATTCTCATATTCTGTCTCTTTAGATGGGCAACTTTCAGAAATTAACTGAACCCACTGCCTGCTCTGATATGTGTGTGTGTGTGTGTGTGTGTGTTATTTTCAAATCTTTTATTACCAAGCAGAGCTCTTGCTGCTTTATTTTCCAAAGCCAAAACCCCTTTGGTTTGGTGTTTCTTTTTCCAGGATCTGAAACCACTCTACGCTAATAGGTGCCACTATGTCCCCAAGACATCCCAGAAGGAAGCTGAGGAGGTGAGCGGAATGAGGCTGCATGTGTTTACCTCCTGGGAAAGTCTGCTGTTCTGCCTGAAACTACCTTTCTTTTACTTCTTTTCATGGGCCTCAGGTTCATTGCTAGGTGTCTGTAGCTGATTTGTTCAGTGGGTCATAGCACAGTGCTAATGAGACCATGGTCATAGGTTAGAGCGTCAGGAGGCCTAATCAGATTTGTTCTGTGGCCACAGGCTGCTCTCTGACCCCAGCCAGCAGCCTCTCAGTGTTTGGCTTTGATACCAAGAGGGACAGAGGCCACAGGGCATGCCCCTCCCCCTTCTCTATGGATGATGGTTTAGTTGTCTGTACATGGGGCCCAGCTAGAAGAAAAGCAGGAGCCCCACCAAGGCACTAGGCCTGGACCAGGGAGGCAGAGCCTGAGTCCATGTGGGAGGGGTCTGGAGGCCGGATGAGGGTTATTGAGAAGTCTGGTCCACCTCGAGACTCTGGGGAGGCCCAGATTGTCAGCCTGGTCCCTCTCATGACACCCCCAAGAGGCCAGCCTCATAATGCTTGAGTGGGCACATAAAAGTATCTCTCTTATCCCACACAGCTCTCTTTGTGTTCTGTGTCACCTCAGGCAGAACGAGAGGCAATGGGCAGTGAGGCGAAGCATGGCTCCAGCTCATTTTTGGAGAGCTCTCATTTCAGTACACAATAATCCCTCCCTATCCCAGGGGTTCCTTCATACAAAACTCTACCTGTGCTTCCAGAAACCTTGACAATTTGGTACTCTATTTACCTCATATTGAAAGTGATAAACTTTCGAATTGAAAATGGTAAACTTGTGATTGGGAAGAGAAAAGGAAGACTAGTGGATGTAAGATGACCACTGCAGTGTACAACTTTAGGGGAAACCATTTTACATAAAATACAATGTGAATGGTGCTCTCGGAGTTAGGCAAAGTGATGGTCCTGCTCCCAAGGCACCATGGCAAATACTTTTATTTTGGCTCTGCCATCCACTTACCTCCTTTTTCTTTTACCAATCACAAATTTTCCATCTTTCTAACTATTCTTGGGTTAGAAGGGAGGATTAGAAATATGTACATGCTAACAGCTTATCAAAAAGGCAATGAGCATTTAGATGAATGCTCATATATAGATGTAGAAAAAAGTGTCCATTTAGTATGAATATTCTCTATAACAAAGCAAAACAAATTTACAAGTACTTCTTTGCATCCATATGGGGGGAAAGGGAGAGCCTAGAAAATTTTTTGTAAGCAATAGACAGTAAATGGAAATGAATTTTATTTTTCATGTTTTAAACATTTTTTTTGTAAACTCAAAATGTGTAAAATGTCGTTGCTATTGTCTTGATTTCATCATGATAGCTTTCTTGTGTTAATTTGGTAACTGTAAAAACATTAATAATTAATAATATTAATAATATTCCATAGGTTCACTTGTAACCCTGGTCCCCCTAACCCTATTTTTCCTATGTAAGGTCATAAGTTCCTCAACCAAAAATTCTCCTTCCGCGGGGGTTATGAGGAACCTTACCCAGGCAGCTAGAGAGGTACTATTGTACTTCAGAGTGCATGTGACAGCCCCTCTGTCTTCCTTCCCACCTGATCCTCTTTCCTCCTGTACCGTTATTTCCCCTCCCTTTGTATCCTTTTTGCCTACCATCCATTTGTTCTTCCGTCTGTCCTTCCATTTGTCCTTTCTCCTCTCCATTTCCACCCACAGGGATGGGGCACTGAGGGCTATGGCTGAGGCTGGAATCGAGCCCAGCAGCACAGTGACTTGCCTCATGCGCCAGTTCCACCAGCTCCCTGCCCAGCCCCGTCCCTCTCATGTGTTGGTGCGTTCATTTCACAGCCATTCTTATCATCTCCATCAGTCACCAACTTGTACTTCCAGTCCCAGAGGTCCTGCCTCCCATCCAATGCCAGCTCATTTTCTCACTGTTGTGTATCCTCAGGTGAATTGCCCTCACCTCAGCCGTGGATTCTGCACGCCTCGCATCCGGGGCAACACCTGCTTCTGCTGTGACCTCTACAACTGTGGCAAGTAAGTGTTGAGCCCCAGGCACAGGAATAATGGTTTGACCACACTGGACACTAGAAGGGCTGAGGGTGGGGAAAGGTAAATGGTAGTGATCAGAGAAGTAGAAGACAGGCATTACCTGCTTTCTCTGTGCCAGGCATCATGCTTAGTATGTTCACATACTCGATCTTACTTAATTCTTACCTATTAGGTATATAGAGTTATTCCCATTTTACAGATGAGGAAAGTGCAGCCCAAAGGAAGGAGACAGCTAGCCCAAGTTCACACAGAACTTGAAAATGGTAGAGGTAGAATTCAAACCCAGCTCTGTCTATGTCCGAGTTCAACAACATTCAATAAAGAGTTATTATGCACCTTCTCTGTGCCTGGCCCTGTTCCAGAAACTGAAGATTCAGCAGCAAACAAAATAAAAGTCCTTGCCGCCATGGAGCTTATATTCTAGTAGGGGAGACAGTCAATAAGCACACAAATATATAATATAATGCCAAATGGTCATCAGAGCTCTGAAGAAAAAGGAAGCAGGAGAGGTAGATAGATAGTGATGAGGTGGGGCATGTATTCATGTGCCATAATAGACAGAATATCCAAGGAAGGCCTCTTTGAGGAGATGACATCTGTGCAGAGACCTGAATGAAGCGAGAAGGCAACCCAGCTACTTGGGGAATAGTGTTTCAAGCAGAGAGAATAGCAAGTGCAAAGGCCCTGAGGTGGGGGCAGATATGGTGCTAGTTCTGCTACAACCACTCTGGCTCTCTGCCCTCCAGTTGCCAAAATATCATTCATTCTTTCTTTCAAAACATATTTAGGTGCTAGTAACACAGAGATTGTGACTGAGGAGCTCCCAGACTACTAGAGAAGATAGATATATGAACAATTGATTGCAATATAGTGTGATAAATATGGTGGGGAACTAGTGGATGTAGCAGGGACCCTAGTGGCCCAAATGAATGAAAATCAGAGTTTGCTGGGGGGAACAGTGTTAAAGAGGAGGTGATGTGGGAGCTGAGATTTAAAGGATAGTAGTTAGGAGACAAACCAAAAGGGGGTAGAGGTGGGAAGGATATTTTTAGAAGTTATGAGGAGGTGAGGGGTGGAGGTAGTTATAGAAGGTGTGGTAGGAGGTGAGGACAGAGTTGTAGCCAGAGGTCAGATGATGAAGAGCCCATTGGCCATAAGAATGACTTTGGACTTGACCCTGTAGGCAATTGGGAGCCATTGAAGGGGACAGTATGGAAGATGGACTTGAGTGGTTAGAGATGGGAGGCAACTGGGAGGCTACTGTGACAGTGCAGGCTGAAGAAAAGGGAGCCTAGATTAAGTTTGTTTGGGGACAATAGAAAGCAGGGAATATTTTAAAGAGCAATTTAGAAGGTGGACTTGACAGGGAGGCATAAGTAGGTGATGTGGAGCATGAGCGAACACACCTTCATGTGGGGTGTGTCAGCCATGCCTGCTTAAGCAGGTGTTTTCTTCAGATGCTTAGTGCATGAGAGCATGAGAGCTGAGGGCCGTGGGACGGAGGGAGTATGGGAGGAACTGGCAGAGGCAGGCTGGATGGAGCTAGATTCAGAGGCATCCGGTGGATACAGCCCCCTCATTCACTCTTGCTATTTGGGGGCCAGTTTCTCTGGTTTGAGGATTAAGACCTGACAGACTGGAGGCAGGGAGGAGAAGGGAGAGAACACTCACCAGCTCTTTACCTTCTTTGTCAGCATCAGTCTCATTTTGTTGAAAGGTTTGACGATAGAGGAAGAGAAAAACTTAAAGACTCAAATGAGGTTCAGGGATTTTCTGCGGGGGTTCAATTATTCATGTTGCAATAATAAGTAGCACTTATTGACCCTTGCCCTCAAGAGGTTACAATTTTGACAGAGACATCATGTTGGCCTTGGCCTTGGTTGTAGCTCCAGCACCCTAAGGACTTCCCTCCTTAGCAGTGGTGATTGAGAGCTGGCTATAATTGTACTTTCTGAGCCCATCCTTACAAAAATGATCAGAAAAGTAAAGTAGGTTCTCAGGGAATTGGGGTTATTCTGCTCTCTTTCCTCTTGCCTCCCTTTACCTCTCCCTCCCCTGCTCTGTCTTCACTTTTCTCTCCTCCCTCTTCTATCCTCCTCCTGCCATCCTCCTCCCTTCTCCTTCTTGCTGCTCTCTCCCTCTCCTCTGGCCCACTCCCTTCTCTCTTCCCATTTCCTGGCCTCCTGGGGTGGGAGCTGGGAAGTGGCCAGAACTGGGCCTGACAGAGGAGAGAAGAGGCCCACTGAGAGGGCCGAGCAGTGATTCCTTGCAGACACACCTTGCTCTCTGTGATGGGTGTGTTTCCCAGAAAGGTTTGAATACACAGAATCCTACTTTAAATTCCATTTAGCTGAACCCTTAGGTGAATTTTTTCTTTTTTTGAAAGTGGGAGCTCAGGCCCAATTTATCTTCCTGTCAATCTGAACTTCATAACTGATTTTCTTACTTTCTTAAAGCAAGTTATACCAGTATTGTCTTCAAAGTTCTAAACGAATTTTATGAAAAACTGCTAAACTATGGGCTCTCTAAGGGCAGGAAGTATGACTTCATCTTATCTATATACACTGGCTGGGCATAAGTAAAGAACTGATGAAAAGAGAGTGGTATTTGTTGAAAAGGAACAAAAAGAACTCTCTTTTCACCAGACTGGACTAGGCAACTGAGTGGGGTCCTGGGAACACTGCTCCTAAAGATCTCCAAACGTGGAAATGGCATTAACCTACCTGGCTGCCTGGAGACCAGGCCCAAGCATCTCTCAAAGCCCTTCCTCAAGTTTGTAGTGCTAAGATTCCAAAGGCGAAGTCAGCAGAAAAGGACTTGATTAGGTTTTCATCAGGAAACAGTCCCACTGGGTCATAAACCCAGGCCATAAGGCTGAAGAAGGGATGGTCCCACAATAAAGGGAAGTGTTTCCTTGACTGGAGGCTTTTTCCAACCAGAGTCAGAGACCTAAACTCAAGGCCTAAATATAGCTGGCGACAAGCATGCTGAGGCTTGGAGACTTTAATTTTGCCGAATGCGTATTTGTTTCCCTCACATGAAGCCTATTTTTAATCAATTGCCAGCTCCTCCTGTCCATTTCCTGGAAAGGAGGCCAAGAAAAAAAAGTGGCAACAAAAACATCAGGCAGTCATTTGTACAGTGCTACGGAAACAGACTTTCTACAGTCCCCTCGAACCCACAGACCTTCTTTGATGTCAGGGGCAGTGAGGTTTTAATACCAAACATAGATTATTCCATTTAGCCTTGTACAGGAAGGTGGCTTTCTCTGGGACACAGCTCCTCAGCAATTGCCTTTCAGAGTACGGGTTTTTGTCTACTGGCTCGTCTTTGGAGAGGTCAAGTCAATATCACTGGTTTTCCATGTGTAACCTAAAGGAAATGAAAGGAGTTGGGGTCGTTTGTAGATTGCTTCAGCTGGTAATAAAATTTAAAAAGATAGCTTACTTCCATTCATTCCCTCCTTTGACAAACTTTTATTGAGCTCCTACTATGTGCCAAGGACTGTTCTAAAAGAATAGGTATCAATAAGACATGGTTTTTCCCTTAAGGAACTCAATTTACCAGGAGGATTGTATGGAAGGGGACTTGAATGGTTATTCAGAATACATGCAGTGACAGAGAGATGCACAGAGGCTGCCGTCTCCCAAGAAATGGTATTGTCCCAGGCTTCTATTGAAGAGCAGAAGGATGCCCTCCTGCCTTATCCAAGATCTGCTGCCTCCTACTTTAAGTGGAGACTGAAACACAGAGATGTTATCTGTTTCTCCAGGCCCAACCAGCAGGTTGAGAGCAAGGGGGTGAAAGCCCATATTGGGTAATCAATCTCATGATCAATACAATGATCAGTCTTTGCACTCATTTACTCATTCACCAAGTATTTATTGATGACCTTTAAGGTTTCCACCACTGTTCTAGGCAGTGAAGGAGACACAAAGAAATGTAAGAAATGACCCTTGCCTTCAAGAGGTTACAATTTCGACAGAGACATCATGTTGGTCTTGGCCTTGGTTGTAGCTTCAGCACCCAGCACAGTACTCAGCACTGAGTAGGCTCTCAATACATATTGGACTAAATAAATAATTGAATGATTGACATATGCAAAGTGCCACACTAAGAAGAATAGACTGTCTGAGGCTGCAGGAGTCCAGAGAAAAAGCTAAAGAATGGGCCACTGGAGTCCTTGGAAAAGGTGCTATTGAAGCTTTTAGCAATGGGAGAGATTAGGACAGGTAGAGAACAAAAGGATGTACCTTCCATGTAGGGGGAGAAATCTGAGCAGAGGTTTGGAATATGTAAGTACCCAGCATGGCTAGTTTGGGGCTTCTGAGGACTCCAGGCTGGAGCGTGGACTACAACTTGGGGCTAGATTGTGGCAAACTGAGGAATTTAGACACTTTTTCCTGAAGGTAATGGGGAGCCATGGAAAGATTTTGATTAAATGAATGACATAGATTCAAAAGTGTTTTAGGAAGAGTAATCAGGCTTTGCTAGGGTCTAGTAAGAGGGCCTTGCAGTCGTGGAGGTGTCGGGGGGTGGGCAGTGGGAATGCAAAAGAAGCAGTTTCAGAGGAAGCTCTGCCCAGAGACTGAACCAAATGGAATCATGAATCTTGAACAGAAACAAACCACATTAACTTGCTAAACTCTGAACCATAGCTAAGTATTAACTTTCTTTTGCTTCATGGTTCAGTTAAAAAAATCTAAATTGCTGCCGAACCCACTCAAACTGAAACCAAACATATATTCCCTAAAATTACTGAATATTTTTAAACGAACTACTAACCTATCCCCATGTTGTGGTTCTGTGCTTTTAAAGCATTAATGCCTTTAAGAACAGGATTCAAAGGTTTGAATTGTGCTTCCAGAGGCTGGCTCTTGGATGGGACAAAATGTAGCTACATGTTTTAGTGGGGGCTCTTATTATGTGCTGGAGTACTGCTTTCATGCATGCTCTCATTAAATCCCCAAGGCTCAGAGAGGTTAAGAAAGTTGCTCAGGGTCAAACAGCAAATACATGACAGAGCCAGGATTCTAACGCAGTCTGACTTCAGAGTCTGCTATGGCATACCACCTGTCTATCTATGTATACTACCAGTCCACCCTTGCTGTTTTAGGAGGTAGGCAAAGATAATTTGTGGGATGTCAGAAGCTGAGTCCGAAGCCACTAAGGTGCACCTACAATCCCACACTCACCCTTACACATAGGCCTTCCCTTTTCAGGGGATAGCCCTTGTACTGCTGTGCCTTTTATGGGCAGTAAGTAATCTGTGTATCCTCCCTACCCCATCCCGGGGTCTAGAACATTGCCAACTAATAGGAAACTCTCAATGTATGCTTATGGATGGGCTCTTCAGATGTGCTCCTGAAAATACTGAAATCTAATTCAATTCTGATGAATTGAAATGCCCTTAAAATTCCACTGTGGAAACTTACTATTAAAAACAGTGGATCTCAAACATGGGTGAGCTTGTTAACGCAGATTCCTGAGCCCTGCCCCCAGAGATTCTGCCAGATTTAGTAGGCTGGGCCTAGGAATCTGAATGTTTAACCGTCTCTTTCTCAAAGACACATGCAGGCTTGCACAGAGACACAGAGATACCCAAAGGCACACACAGATAACACACTGACACACATAGGCAGGCACACAGACACAAATGCAGATGATTCTGACACAGTCTGTCCTGTAAACACACTGATTTCGATTCCTTAGAGAAACACTGACTTTAAACAATCCAAAAATAAATTCGGGGCTGTCTGGTTAGAGCATGGTGTTGGTAACATCAAGGTCCAAGGTTTGGATTCCCATACTGACCAGCTGCCAAAAAGAAAAAAAAAAGAAATAAATAAAAGATAAATTCACCTGTAAAGTTTAAATGTCTTTTGTTAGGTGAATAATCCCTCCCTAATTCATTTTGAAGATTGACCCTTAATTTTTTTTTTTTAACAGCTATCCTGATGCCAGGGCATTTGGTTGTGACTTTTATTTTAAGAACCTCAGTGTTTTAGATTCATTATCAATTCCAGTGACCAAATTGTAATTTAGTTTACAATATCCAGGAGGACAGGAACTTATGATTAAATTAACAGGTATTTATGTAGCACTAACTATGTGTCAGGCACAGCAATGAACAAAAATGAACCAAGTCCCTGCCCTCGTGGAGCTCACATTTAAGTCGAGGAGGCAGACAATAATGTAGTAGACACAGTAAGATAATTTCACATAGGAATGAGTGCTATAAAGGAATTAGAGAAGGATAATGTATGAGGGTACTTTTTAAAGTTCATGGAAAAATAGAATTAAAAGATAATATGAATCTTTCCATGAACTCTTTGAAGACCCCTAGTTAGTTAACTAGGGCTGCCATAACAAAGTACCATAGAGCAGGTGTCTTAAGCAATAGAAATTCATTTTCTTACTGGTCTGAAAGCTGAAAGTCCAAGATCAGGGTGCCAGCATTGTAGGGTTCTGGTGAGGGCTCTCTTTCTGGTCTGTAGCCTCCTCTCTGTGTGTTCACATGACCTTTCCTTTCACACTGGAGTGGGGAGGGAGGGAGAGAGAGAGAGAGAATATCTCTTCCTATTCTTGTGAGGCCACCAGTCCTATCAGATTAGGACCCCACCTTTATGACCTCATTTAACCTTAATTATCTTCTAAAATCCTTGTCTACAAATATAGTCACATTGGGGGTTAGGGATGCAACATATGAATTTGGGGGGACACAAATCAGTCTATAGCAAGTACTGTGGTAGTGACTGGGCTGGGTGAGGGGAATGTCTTTGGACAGAGTGGTCAGGGAAGGCCTCTTCGAGGAAGTGATATTCTGGTTTTGTGCAGCAACTCAGCTTTAGTTCCTTATTGGGACATTGTTTTTTGTTTTGAGAGGGGAGACACTGAAGTCTTCAAAGCCTGAGTTCAGATCCCAACTCTATCACTCGACTTGGGCAAATTCTTTAACCTCTCTGTGCTTTATTTCCTTCATCTGTAAAGGGGAATGGTGATAGTACCCACGTCATAGAATGTTGTAAGGATTTGCAGCCCTGTCTAATAGAACTTTCTGCAATGAGGGAAATGTTCTGTATCTGCTCTGTCCAGTACAGTAACCACTAGCCACATGTGACTATTGAGCTGAGCACTTGAAATATGGCTGGTGAACTGAACAATTGAATTTTAAATTTTACTTAATTCAAATTAATTTTAAATTTAAATAGCCACATGTGGCTAGTAGCTACCATATTGGACAGCACAGATTCAATGAATTCACAAATGTAAAATGCTTAGCACTGTGCCTGGCACATTGCAAGCATCAATAAATGCTACCTAGGATTAGTATTAGTGATGGTTACAAGTGTTTCTCTGGCAGGTAGGAGTTGGTTTTTTGTTTTTTTGTTTTTTTTTTTGGATTAACAGCAATCACACTTTGATTTATTATAAGGTCTCCCTCTCCAAGTGCATGGCTATGATGTCTCTTACAATAGCTCCCCACCTGCCCACCTGTCTTTTTGCTGGGCTGCATGCTAGCCGGATCCCTGGGGGAACAGCCTAGGGATTGACTGGAGTGTGCTTCTCCCTGTCCAGCCGGGTGGAGATCACCGGTGGGTACTATGAATACATTGATGTCAGCAGCTGCCAGGACATCATTCACCTCTACCACCTGCTCTGGTCTGCCACCATCCTCAACATTGTCGGCCTGTTCCTGGGCATCATCACTGCTGCTGTCCTGGGAGGCTTTAAGGACATGGTAAGGAAGGAAATGATTTTCTGTTTATGTTCTTGAGGCACATTCTGGGGGTGGAGTGAGAGGGAGGCATGTTCTCAGTTTCCCCACTCACATTGGTTATGTAAACAGTCTTTCATACTCTCCTCCCCCCACACTTTTAGTGGAAACTTTTTGGGTAGTTTTTCCTCTAACAGACTTTGGGAGAGGCAGGATGAAAGAGGGTTTTTTAGTTATAAGTAAGATTAATGCTAGTCTCCCTCTCCCCAGGAATTTCATCCTGGAGTTTCTCCAGAAAGAGCATTTGGGCTCTTTTCAAGGCATTTGAACAGCCAGCTCTAGAGAAGCTGCTTGCCAGGTCTTGCCTTCAGCCTCAACCTCAACCTCAACCTCAGCCTCCCCACGTACATTCCCCTTCCTCCCTTCCAAATCTTTTCCATATTTGTGTGTGTGTCTGCAAAGACACACCAGGACTAGTACCCTGTAGGTGCTCCATAGTAGTAGGCTCCTCTCTTTCTTTGCTTTTAAAACATTTCTAAGCATTTATTTGCTTATCTGATAAACTTGATTTCTAATTATGGCAATAATAGTTTCGAGCTATGGTTATCAACCTAGCTTCATATTAGAATCACCCAACGTACTTCAAAAACAGAGAAACATTAAAAAACCCACGAGATACCTGGTCCCCTTCTCCAGAGTTTCTGATTTAATCTGTCTAAATTGAAGCCCACTTGTCCATGTTTTTTTTTTCTTAATGTCACCAAGTGACTCTGATCTGCAGTCAGGGTTGAGTACCACTGCTTTAAAAGAGCTCCACATGTATTTAGGGAATTATTTTATGCCCAAAAGGGGTTTTCCTTTGACCCTGGAAATGAGGCAGGCAGCCCCTAGGCCCTTGGCTGTTTCTGTCCCATTTTGGGGTCCCCAAGGAACAGGAATCTGAAAGACAGTTTATAATTTGATCCTGGATTGTCAAAAGGATGGGTGATGGAAAATGAAAAATGGGGTAGAACAAGAAAATCAGGACTGGGCTGACTGGAAGTATTGAGCGGTCCTGCTGGTGACCCTAAGTCAAAGGAAATCCTTTCCTGCTTATCTCCAGTATGTCTTTCTCTCTCTTTTGTCTCTCCCTCTCTCATACACACACTTTTCATTCCCACTCTCCTCCCTCCACTCCAGAAAGCCCAAACACTAAGGAGTGGGGGAAGCATTAAAGTAGGTGGGGCCCTAAGAGGGAAAAGGATTTCCTGTAAGCTTGGGCCTGAGGGAGCTTTTAGGTGAGAGAGCTGCTGAAAAGCTGTTTCTGGGTTGGGGCTTCTTTGGGGAACAGAATGCCCATTGTTCTAGGAGACTTTTTCCAGGGGGCAGGTGAAAGTGGAGGCATTGTATAGAATCTGAGCTGCTCTGGCTGGAGGAGAAGCTCCCTGGGTTGTGGAGCTGAGGAGATGAGATCTCAGGATGGGTGTTAAGAGCTCAGGTGTTCCTAGAGCTTTCAAGGCTTGGGTGGCAGAGCTACCTTGATGCACAATGCAGTAGATGGTGGCCACTTGGTAGGCTCCATGGGGTTTCTGCGAGTCTTCCCTGTCTCCAGTTTTACCCCACTGTAGGTCATATTGCTGAAACTTCCACCATTTTTGATTTCTTATTTGAAAATGGGCATTGTCCTCTTTCTCCTTGACCACTTTCAAAATGCATGTATTAAAAAAGAAAAAGGCTAATACACCACAGAAGTGTTAATAACTTGAGTTACTAACCTTCATTGTGAAGTGTTTGATAAGATCCTTTTCCATGGTGACAAAAGGAATTGGGATTTGAAGGCAAAGGGCACCTGGGGAAGACGGGGAGCATGGTTGGGTGGGCACCTTTCTTTAAAAAATTTTTGGAAATTGGAAAGAAGGGAGGACTGGGTAAGTGATGTGCTAAAGAATACAGCTCTGCCAAGCTTTTGGCCTTAACTTCAGATCCCTGTTCCCACACTGTGCCCTTTTTTAAAAAAAAATTGAGATGGAAGACACAAACACAAAATTGACAACTTCAAAGTATACAATTCAGTAGCATTTAGTATATTCACAGTGTTGTGCAATCATCACCTCTATCTAGTTCCAGAACTTTTTCATTACCTGAAACCTGTACCTACTAAACCATTACTCCCCAACCCTTTCCCCTGAGCCTGTAGCAACCACTAATCTGCTTTCTGTCCTACGGATTTACCTATCCTGGATATTTCATATAAATGGAATCACGTGATAGGTAAACTCCTGTGTCTGATTCCTTTCACTTATCATAATTTTCAAGATTCACCTACCTTGTAGTATATATCAGTGCTTCATTTCTTTCTATGGCTGAATAATATTCCATTGTATGGATATACCCTATTTTGTTTACCTTTTTATCCATTGATAGGCATTTGGGTTGTTTCCACCTTCTGATCTATTATAAATAATACTGCCATGAACATTTGTGTACAAGTATTTGTTTGAATACATGTTTCTAATTCTTTTAGGTATATGCTAGGAGTGGAATGGCTGGGTCATATGATAATTCTATGCTCAACTTTTTGAGGAACTGCTAATTGTTTTCCATAGCAGCTGCACCACCTTACATATTCACCAGCAGTGTACTGGGGTTCCAATTTCTCCACATCCTCACTGACACTTTTTTTTAAAAAAAATATAGGCATTCTTGTGGGTACAAAGTAGTATCTTATTGTGATTTTGATTTGCATTTCCCTAATGACCAGAGATGTTGGGCATGTTTCCATGTGGGTAGTTTGTATATCTTCTTTGGAGAAATGTCTATTCAAGTTCTTTGCCCAATTTTCTTTTTAATCGGGCTGTTTGTGTTTTTGTTACTGAGTTGTAAAAGTTCTTTATATATTGTGAATATAGACTCTGATCAGATATACAACTTGCAAACATTCTTTCCCATTCTATGGGTTGTCTTTTAACTTTTTGATAATTTTCCTTGATGCATAAAAGTTTTTAGTTTTGATGAAGTCCAATTTATCTATTTTCTTTTTTGTCACTGTGCTTTTGGTGTCATATCTATGAATCCATTGCCTAATTCAAGGTCATAAAAGTTTTTCCCTATGTTTTCTTCTAAGAGTTTTATAGTTTTAGCTCTTACATTTAGATCTTTGACCTTTTTTTATTTAATTCTTATATCTGGGGTGAGGTAGGGGTCCAACTTCATTCTTTTGCATGTAGATATTCAGTTGTATCAACACATTTGTTGAAGAGACTGCTCTTTCCCCATTTTATGGTCTTAGAACCCTTGTCAAAAATCAGTTAATCACAGATGTATAGGCTTATTTCTAGATTCTTAGTTTCACTGGTATCATCGATCTCTAGAAAAAAGGGTTTATTGATGGTCTGTCCTAATAGGTGCAGTGATGGTCCTTTACTCTCTACAAAGTGCTTTCGCACAATTACTTTCTTCGATCTTCGCTATTATACCTCGTTAGTACTGTCCCCATTTAACAGATGAGGAGACAATCTAAACGGGGTTAAGTGACTTGCTCAGAGCTAAATCGCAGAACTGGCACTGGAGCACAGATTTGTAAGATGCTAGAGCCTTTGCTCTTTCTACTCCATCCCAGCTGCCCCTATCTAATATTTGGATATCCCTATCTGGTTCTACAAGTGTTTTGACAGACATTACTTCCTTCGTTTAGTTGCTTTCTTTCTTTCTTTCTTTTTTTTGGCAGCTGGCTGGTAGGGGAATCTGAGCCCTTGACCTTGGTGTTACAACATTGTGCTCTAACTAACTGAGCTAACCATCCAGCCCCCATTTAGTTGCTTTGATTAAAAAAATTAAAAGTGAGTTGTTTCCAATTGTTGGGAGTTTCTTTAACCATAAGGGAGGAGAGCAAGGGAAGTACTGAGCATTATCAAATGCCAAGCTTGAGAAATCTATCAAAAACTAGTGGGAAAATGAAAGACAAAAGAAAGCAAAGATCAGGAAAGAAGATTGATTCATGAGCTTAGAGAACACTAGTGGGGGTATAAGATGGGGGCATCAATGAGGAACCATTACTTAGATTACTTTATTAAAATGAGAATATGGTACAGAAAGTCCCAAAACATCATCTGGGTAAGCCTAAGTAAAATCCTTGGCCTAGGTTCAAATGTGGTGGTGACTTGTGGAATGCCTCCTCCCTGAGTAGAGTGCCCTGGGGACTGCAGGGAGTCCCAGAGGTGCTGGCTGATGGAAGCCATTTTCAGGGAGTGGCGGACAGAAGCCAAGGGCCATGAGCTGGCAGCATTCAAAAGAATTGGTTAGGGGTCACCATTTCCAGAGTTGTGGGATCCTGAAAAGAAAAAGGATGTCTTTATTCCTTTACCAGAGGTGAGAAGGATCTTAAAGAAATGTTTGATTTGTTTATTTATTATTTATTTATTTATTAGTGTTTATTGACTAAAAATATGATGATTTGAGATGAATCTTTAAAAAGTGAATATTTTTTGCCATTCTCTTCTAATTGGTGTCTTTGGTTTGGAGTAAACTAGAGAGGAATAAAAATGGTATTCTTTACAAAGTCCACAATCATTGTCTCAGAATAGACTCAGTTTTGTCCAGGCAAGATTGCTTTCACCATTCCCTGTGCTACCTAGTAACCTTTTGTTTTACTGTAGCTCAGAATGCTACTGATCAACAATGGGGGCCTCACAATTTAAGCTCCAGAATTTTAACAGAAACACACACACACTACTATATGTGCACACAAATACAGAGCCCAAATTTATTGTAAAATCAGAATTATTGATTTAAAACGTAACCCAACCATCACTCTGGGCGATCTCCTTTGCCCTATTCCTGCTCACTCTTCACAGCCCCCCCCCCAACTCCCTCTTCCTCTTTCTTGTTGCCCCGTCCATTTTCTCCATATCTTTTACCCCTGACTCTCTTCTCTTCAGTGACTTTCCTGTGCTTATTCAGTCTTCCTCTGGTGTTTCTTCTGTGCTCTTTTCTCTATAATAGTCAACTTCCTTTCAAATATTATCCTGGACACTTGGCCTTGCTGAACACTTAAAAACTTTTATAGACATAGTTTACATTTCATGATTGTTTCTTCATGGTTAGGCTTAGTTTATTTGTATACAAGAGCGGATTTCATTTTGTAAGAGCTGGAGGATGTGTTTTTAATTGACAGAAGGCCAAGGAAACATGTTTTATAGTACTTCCTCAGGGATGAAATTTCTTTTCAGAATTGCGGTGGAAAGGTAAGGGCATTTGTGACTGCTTCATTGGAATGGGCTGAGCCAGCCCTTGGAATGGTCAAGATGTCAGCCTTCTCCCACACATTAGAGAATCTGACAAACATTTCTCTGGTTGTCTGTGAGCTGCATTGTGATGACTGAGGTTTGTAGATCTTCAAACCTTCTAGAGATGTAAACAGTAACCCACTCCAAAGGAAGAGAGTAACAGAACTGTGTTGAAACTTGCTCTAAGAGAGTTTTCCCTGCCAACACCCTAACATGGTTGCCTGTGCCATTGCCAAAGCCTACCTACACATTTCCATCACTTGAGGGGAATCTTCTGCTTTTCATTAATGTGACATAGATATGTACCAGAAAGAAGATGCATTGATTTTTCAGACAGCTCTTGATTATCCACACAAATGGAGAAGTCAATGACATAGAGGATGGAAGTAACGTACCCCATACCTTGACCCATGTGGTACAAAGCACAATCCTATTTGGGAACTATTGAGCAGTGATAACTTCCTTTAACAGTGTTTTCCATCCAGGACAAGATTAGTGTTAACCGTTGAAGGGCTACACACACCACCATGTTGTAAAAATGATATAAAATTATTTCTGCACTATTTTGTTTGAAAAAAAAAAGAAAGAAAAAGGATCAACATACTCTGCTTGGTCTTTCATTCCTTCTATGCATTGCTAGGGTTTTGCCTCTAGCCTGCAGGGCTGAGAAGTGAATACCCTTCATGTCTGCAGGAGAGCTCTTTAGCAAGGTTGGAATATGCACGAATTCTCACAACTTTTATGAACTCTGATTGAAGGCATTCTGTCACAGCAAGAGCAGTAGCCCGTTCAGCCTTGTCTACTTGACATTTTGTATTTTGAGTCTTATTTTTTCTTTTTTATTCTTGTTTTTTAAAATCACATAAATAATGTCAACTTTTCTATAGGTTTGAATTTTTCAAATTATAAAGTTGGGGGAAAATGACACAAAATAGATGATCCTTGATTTACGATGGAGTTATATCCTGATAAACCCATTGTAAGTTGAACATATCATAGCTTCGCTTAGTTTACCTTAAACATGCTCAGAACACTTATATTAGCCTAAAGTTGGGCAAGATCACCTAACACAAACCTATTTTATAATAAAACATTGAATATCTCATGTGATTTACTGAATACTGTACTGAAAGTGAAAAACAGAATGGTTATATGGATACTTGAAGTATGGTTTCTACCGAATGCATATCGCTTTCCCACCATTGTAAAGTCAAAAAATTTTAAGTTGAACCATTGTTAAGTCAGGGACTATCTATACATATTAGTTGTAGAAAGTTAAGAGTCCCCATTTACCTCCTAATACTACCCCCTCCCCAGAGATAACCACAGTTAACTGTTTGTTGTGAATCTTTCCAGATTAATTTCTTTGCATTTGCAAATATGTACACATATATAATTGTTTGGAGAGATATATATATATATATATATACACACACACACACACACATGGATCATGCTATATTAATTTAACATGGTGGCTTTTTCAAAGCAATTAATGATATATCCTGTACAAATTTCTGCCTCGCTAAATATAGGTCCATGTCATTGTTTATCAATGGCTGAATGGCATTCCATAGTATGGATTGGATGTACTACAATTTAATCATTCTGCTAGTGATGAACATTTATGTTGTTTCTAATTTGTGTTTTTCTACAGAACCCAACTCTCCCAGCACTGAACTGTTCTGTTGAAAATGCCCATCCAACTGTTTCTTACTATGCTCGTCCCCAAGTGGCATCCTACAATACCTACTACCACAGCCCTCCTCATCTGCCACCATATTCTGCTTATGACTTTCAGGTATGTTTTGAGAGAAAAGGAACTCTCTATTAACCTTGCTTTTGCTCATGCTCTCTTTTTCTGTCTCTAAATTCAATTATGGAACCTTCCCATTGTTTTCATACTATGTATGAGGTAGCCAGACTGTCTATCTCTGATGGCCTTTAACAGCCTTGAGGATACCAGTAACTAGCTTAAGGACTACATAGGCAGACAATGGATGGGAGAAATGGGGAGGGTGGGAATGGCACAAGAGGAGAAGAGATGGAAGAAAAAGGGAAAGAAGGTGGTAGAATCAAGGTGTCCCAAATTGCCTTGAACTACACCAGGGAGGAGAAAACCTGGCTGGGAGATGGCAGCTCATTAGTGCACCACCATGGTCCCCTGTCTAGCAGTTGCTTTTTCCATTCCTCTGCCACAGGGAAAGACGTAGCTCTGCTCCTTAGCACAAGGGCATTCTGAGCCACACAAGGATTTAAATCACAGCTGTAATGAACAAGAAGCCCCTTTCTTTTTCTTTAGACTTCCAAACTAGGACTACATAGAGAAAATATTTTTTATAACACCCACTCCCCCTTTTTGCCCTATTATCACATAGATGAGAAATAATGTTATGACATTTGTACTTTCCATTTTTTTTTTTTTTTGAGCTGAGACTAAGTGTAGAAAAACAGAACCAAAAAGACACTTAATTAAAAGATTAATTGTGTGCAGATCACTGAACTAGGCACTTTGGGAAAACAAATGAAATGACCCTTTAGGCATGTACAGTGATTATAAATCCTTGACCATAGAAGAGTGAGGTTACAGTAAAATCTGGTTAATTTGAAATTCATGAACAAAAAAAAAAATCCTTTAAAGAAGGGAAACTCATAATAAAATTGCTTCTATTGATTAAGAGCCCATGAATGCTCCAAGGAGACATAAAAGTATGATTATTTGGGGGTGCTTCCAATTAACCAGCCAGTTTGGTGATATAAAGCCCTTGGGCAACCTAATTTCAGCTTCAGTTTAACAAAATAATTAAAACTTAAAAATCTTACTATGTTGAGTAAAATGTAATTGTGTTTGGTTTAGATACTGTTGGTAGAGGTCTAGGGCTCTATAATGCAATAATAATACGTATAGTATGAACATGGACTTGTTCACTGCTATAAAATACAGTGCTAGTACAAGGGGGCATCCATCAAAGCTTGGAAAAAATAATGTTAGAATCTGTTTTAAAGTCTACTGTATACACAGGTAGACGATTCAGGTAACTTGTTACCCAAATAGGTGGTATAGATTGGAAAACACAGATATGTTCAAGAAGGGCATAGATAATTTCAATAGTGAGAGAGGCCTAAGGAATCTTTTAAGAGAACACCAGGATGTAGAAGCTAACACAAGGAGAGTCACCATTTTCTTGGGGACCCTATAATAAAAAGTCTCCCTCGGATAGAGAGGCCACACATAGATCCAGGCCAAGAGGCCTTCTCCATTTTTATATCAAAGTAAATTACATTGATTTTAGGAATTTACTCTTTATAATGAACCCTTTAAGTAGGGATCATAATATCCCTGGCGATGTTTGCCACAAACTCTGAGATAGGAAACTCCTCTTAAGGGTATTGAGCCATCTCTCTGTCCATCCAGCAATCAAAACAAGATTAACAATGCCAGTGCTGACTCGGGCTGTTGGTTTCAGTTCAGTCAATGTTTACTCTGTGTTCCCATGTGCCAGACACTGTGCTAGGAGCTGTGGATAAGAGTCTGAATAAGACAGTCCCTGCATTAGGAGATCTGTATAGGTTCTTGGGGGGTAGGGGGAGGTTAGGGAACAGTAGTGAGGACAAAAAAGTAAATAGACTATTACCCAGAGTGCTATGGAAGCAAGGTACCTAACCCAGAGAAGGGATCCAGATTTAGCCACCTAGTCTAAACCTACACTATGGTTATATAGTAGGGACTTCAGGGATTATAGAAGTCTCTGCTTTTTAATAACAGCTACTATTCACTGAGCACTTACTATGTACCAAGCATTGTGCTAAGTGTTTTACATATATCAGCATTCAGTCATTTCGTCCTTTAGGGAAATACTCTTTTGTGATTGCCATTTTTAGGAGGAGATGACTGAATCGTGGTGAGGTAAGGGATTCCCCAAAATCACAGAAGTGGTAAGTGGAGCAAGGATTTATATCCAGGGTTTGATTCCAGAGATTGGCTTGAGGGATTCTCTGGAGAAGCTGTGAATCTGAGTGCAGCCTAGATATTTTCCCCAGTTAATTTTAGGATATTGATACTTTCTACTGGTTTAAATTACAGGCTTCCTAATCATGACCTCAGAAAGGTCTCTTTACTTTCTTGTTAAATTATTAAATTGATCTCACCTGAAAAAGGATTCCCTTCCTTAATGCATTCCCCAATTCACAGGCTGTTTGGATAATTCTTATACATCTCCCAGTTCTTTCCCTAGGCTCAAGTTGTCTTTTGTATTTCCTGTTTGGAGACTTTATAGTTATATGGTGTAGGTCTTGAGGGGCATGTTTTTAAATGATTTGTTTCCCTCTAGAACTTAAATGGTGTTTCATTTTAGTATTTGAGTTTAACTTTCTTTTGTTCACCAAGTTCCATTCCCTTACAGTTTCATAGGAGGAAATACCAAGAAAGCCAAAAGGCCGGGGAACATCTGCTTATGTTCCCAGATAAATAAAGAGCAATCAGTAAATGCATGCCAGCTCTGACAATAAAACCACCAGAAGAAAAAAACCTGCCAGAAAAAGGCCAGAGCTCCTTCACGCTCTTCTCAGATTGTAAAATGACCTAAGTTATAGCCAGAAAATTGACTTTTAGACTTTCTTCTGAATGACTTCCCCATTTTGGTCATTTCCAAATAGGACTATTTCTGTGACTTTGGGTTTGAAGATTTCTGTGTACTTTCTACTCTGAGGCTAATAGAAGGATGAGGAAAAAGACTTAGAGGGTTTTGTTTTAACCCCTCAAAGTCCTGCTGTCATTGGGTAGCTGTCCAGTTAAGAAGCTTGGGAAACATTTCTTGTGGTCAGACATGAGCAAGGACTTGGGTATGGTCAGCTGGCCCTGAGGAAGTTTTGAATGCTGAGCTTGGAGAAACAGGATCCTTTCAAACATTGTTGGACTGTAAGGAGTACTTGCTCCTAATGAACTTCCCATACTCCAAAGCAGGAAGGATATAGGCTGAGACTACCTTTGCCTCCTTGCTCATCTCCCCGACACTCACTTCTCTTGCATTTGCACTCATTTCCCCACTACCTTTTCATCTTCGGCCAAGTAGTCCAAATTCTGTAGGGTATAAAGCATCAGTTTCTGCTTCTGCTGGGAAATTAAACCCAGTGTAGCTTTTGATAAACCTCTTAAGGTTCCCAGCCGTATTTCCCAGTCTGGCATACCGGGCCAGTACACTTGTTTTACTCTAACCATGGACTGGTCCCTTTCCTGCCCATTGGTGAACTAGCACGTTTAAGCTTAAAAGTCTCAGCCTATGCAAAATGCAAGTGCCTCTGTTCATGCTCTTTATTAAATCACACGAGGGTACACTAGGTTTCACCTTAGCCACTAAATGACTCATTATAAATTGGACCCATTTAATAAAAGGATAGCTTTAATCCTGGGGGGAGCAGTTTATGGCACAGGTTGCTGAGAGACTTAGAAGGTTGTTGCTGCTGCTGTCACTCAACTTTTCCTTTTTTTCCCTCTCCTGCCAAGTTTTGCTTTCTTCTCCTCCTTTCCCTTGTTCCTGTTCCCCTTTTCCTGTTCCCCTTTTCTTCCTCTTCCATCTACTCTTTTTTTCCATCTCCCCAGCCTTTGCTTTGTTGGGCAGAACAGAGGGGGAATGCAAAGAACCAACAGATCCTGGATTTTACCCTTGGGACACAGCATCTCTAGCTAGTAATTATCACCGGCCAGTTCCACGGCTCCTTTTGGAGTCACTGCCCCACAGTGCTCCTGAAAAGAGAAGCATGCCCTGACAGATGCGCACGTTGATCTTGAAGTCTGTGGGTCAGCCATCAGGGGAGGCAGAGGGGAGGCAGGCTGAGGTGGGAGGTGGGAAAGGAGAGCTGTCTGTATCCGTGGAAGGGCGGTGCTCCTCTTTTTGCACCATCAGTCTGCAGGCTACTCCAGCCTCTAAGCAGCAGTTCAGGAATCTAAAGCTGACTGGGCCCAGCAGTAGGCTATTTATATGTCCTTCATGCTTTGTGGTGCACAAGGATTCAAAGCTTTTTTCCTGAGCTGCCCGCCGCATTAGTAAAGTCAGACTCTCAGGCGGGAACCAAAATGCACCAGGCCAGCTCCCCAACTGCAACAAAGCCAAATTTTTCCCAAGGTGCCTGACTGTTGCTAGGAACTACACTCTAGTACTGTGGGCCTTTCCCCTCCAAACCCCAAGGATGTGTGGACTACAGCCAGGTAGCTTTCTAGCTCTGCCAGCAACCCTTCAATTTTATCCTTAAGACTCCCAGCATCCTCAGAGGGAAGTGAGAACCACCCTCCTCCCCCATACTTTCCAAACATGAAACTGAGAAGTGAAAACCTGAGGGTCGTTGTACCACCCCCTTTTATTATTGAAGTGTACAACTGCCACCCATGGCAGCTGCTGCACACAGAAGCCTTTTAATGCCTCTCAGGACAGAACTGCCTTTAGCTCTACTGCAGGAAACTAGCCCCTCCCTTCTGTGGTTGGGAACACCTAAAACTGGACTGCTGCCTCTCACCGTCCCTGCAGTGGGATTTAGAAAGGCAGAGTGCTACATGCCCGGGCACAGAGATTCTTGGCCTTGGTGGGTGGGTTATGCTCTCCTGTCTGGTTAAGAGGAGAGAGTTTTTAGCAAGGAAAGCAACAGAAGAGAAAGGAGGGAGAAAAGGAGAAAGGGAGAGTTTGGGAGGTGCAAAATACAAAATTAGGAAATCACTATACTGATGTTTTAACAACGGGTCTCTTCTTGGAGGGAGGAGAAAAACTGAGTTTTTAAGAAGTAATCTGGCTTGTATTGAGTCCACTGCCTCAAGTTGTTTTGCCTTGAAAGGCTCTCCAGGTTCTATGACCCTGTCATTCCTCCACTCAGAGTGAAATAATAAATGGGCTGGGGAAGCAGGGGGATTATGGCAGCTACAGTCTCTTCTCAGTCCTAACATTATCTGGTAAGGGACAGATATTTCAGGGTCTCAAGCAAGACCTAGAGACCTGGACATCCCTTTTCCAAGAGTACAGAGGTCAGGCCTGGGGATAAAGAGAATCAGCTAACTGGTCTCAGGCTCCAGAAACCTCATGTCAAGGCTGACTCTAAATTGAATCCATCACTCCTTTTTCTACATTTATATCTCAAGCTTTCAATACCTCTCTCTTGAGCTATGGCAAGAGCATCCCAACTAGTCTTCAAAGAGCTACTTTGGACCTAGCTACAGGACTGGAAAAATGACATGATCTACTCAAACTCTGGCTAGCATTACAAAGTAAAGGTGTGACTCCTCCACCCGCCCTCCCAAATAGCACTTGAACTCTTGAGAAATTTTGGTGTTTTTTGTTTGTTTAATCTATCAGCTCTTCCTAGAGCTGGGACACAACAGAATAACTGCAGTTCTCCTGCCCTGTTTGTCGGCTTATGTTTGTCCTTCCTGAGAGTCTAAAACTGGCCTCCTGCCTCTCACCATCCTTCTAGTACCCTTCAGCCTTCAGCCCTCACCTCAGTCCTGCTTCACCACTGGAGTAAGGTGTGACCATATTCTCTGAGACTAGTTAGATTTTATTTTAAAAAGCATGCCAAGTTCATCTTATATATTCCTGAAGTTATAGTCACTCATTCAAGATTTATTTAGCATCTACTACTTTTCACGCACTGTTCTGAGCTCTGGGAGATACAGCAATGAACAAAACAAGCCAACTCTCCTTGAGCAGGAAAATCATTAGGGTCAAGGGTATACATGGTCCCAGTTAGAGGGGCAAATGACTCCTAACATGCCAATTCACTGGGTATATTTAAAAACCCATATCTGCTCCTTTCCCAAAGACTACCAAAGTTAGACAACACAAAGTAAAACTGAATTCTCTCTGCAGCCTGACATATTGCTCCTCATTCTTACCATTGGTATTCTCACCTCCATGCCTTTGTTACTCTTTGCTCTCCAACATACCCTGCACTTGGGGGTGATCGAGTGGCAGATAAGGTGGAATAGAAAATGTTGGACTCAGTCAGAAGACTCCAGATCCAAGCAAGCCATTAACTTATCTGACCTTCGTTTTTTGTCTATGAGATGGGCTCCTGACCATTGCACTACCTTCCTGTGATATATTCTTTTAGCAAGGACTTTCCCAGGGATCAATGGCTTAACCTCATTAAATGTTTGTAAGGCCTAAACTAGGTTTTTGAAGACTGGTTGGGATGCTGTTGCCCTAGCTTGAGGGAAAGGTATTGAAGGCTTGGGTTATAAATGTAGAAAAGGAAATGTTGGATTGAAGAGACAACACAGCAGTAGAAGCAACAGGATTTGGTAACTGACTCAAGGGGAGGGGAGGAGAATTCCAAAATATCTCTGCATGAGGCTTGCAGCCTGAGTGACTGAGTGAACACGGGACCACCTGTTTCATGCCCCTTTGTGTGGTTTAGGAGCTCTCTGTTGTTCTGAGCAGAAACAAACTTGGTCCGTATTCATTTTTAAATAGTAATGACTGTTTGGGGAATTGCAAACTCACTGCCTAAACTGTTGCCATTTTCTTTTTATTACACAGCATTCCAGTGTCTTTCCATCCTCTCCACCCTCTGGACTTTCTGATGAGCCCCAGTCTGCCTCTCCTTCGCCCAGCTACATGTGGTCCTCTAGTGCACCACCCCGTTACTCTCCACCCTACTATCCGCCTTTTGAAAAGCCACCACCTTACAGTCCCTAAAGAGGAATGCCTGCTGGCTATTGAGATTATTGTGGCTTTTGTATTTCTGCTTTAGTGGAAGTGTTAGGGTACAAAATTTAAAGTGTGACTCTTACGCATAAAGTTTGACAATGGCCTGCCAGGCTAGGGAAAGATAGGGATGAAGCTTATTCATTGTCAGTGCAGAGCAGGGGTGGGTAGGTGGAACCTAGCACTTCCAAAGGTTGTGGAGCCAGCCCAGCAAGAAGCTTGTCATGTTTGGACCTGCATTACCTTGTGCTCCACCTCTATGCAGCAGAAGCGTGATTGCCATCTGTTTCACTTTATGTAAAGAAGTGTTGTCCTCAGGCCTTTGGCAGATTGCCACCTTAGCACCTTGGGTGAAGCACCTGGCTTACAGGGCCCTATCTTTCCCTACCACTAAAGTCAGTCCCTAAGGAAAACTTCCCAGCTAATGGGGCTACACAGTCGTCCCAATACAGAGAGTTCTGGCTAAACAGAATTGTTGGCTTGTGTCTGGGTGTTGAAAAAAGCTGCCCATATCTCCTACTTCTTTCTTCTCTGTGAGTATTGTAAAAATGGCTGTTGTGATCATTCAGCTCAGCTTTTGTTGTTGGTACCTCCTAAAGGGAAAAGTGCAATATTCCCTCATCTTGAGTAGTGGGGAACAGGACTGATTGTTTCAGAAGTACTGAAATATAGAGCAACATGTGAGATGTTTTACGTAGGTCTCAGGAATACATCTGATAACTTAGGAGACAGTGGTTCTACTACATGTTGAATTATTACAAAATGCATTTGCTACAGGAGATATGTCTTAACGGCTGAAATTCTGAATTCCAAAATGCTAGATTAGGTTCTTGGGTCATGATATGAATTGTAACTAATCTTTGTGACTATTTAATCTTCAAATATGTGCTTCAACCCCAGCAAACCGCATGTATACTGCACCCCACCCCAAAAGAATCATCTGTATTTTAATGCCACAGCTCTTATTGGTCCTTTTTTTTGTTGAGACTGATCATGACAGCGTTCAATTCAAGATTATGAAAGTGTTACAACGCCGCTTCAAGTCCGCAAAACCTCAACTGTAGCCAACTTGACAAATTCTTCAGTGTTACAATAGATTCAAAATCCATCTGCACATTGTGGTAGGTATTTGTACAGTTCTTTTAATTATACACAGCTTTAACCCATCAACCTGATGAGTTTAAAACACTTTGGCACCCATGCCTTCACTTCAGAATGAACACTTTCATTGTGATCCTATGTTAACCTGAAAATTGATTGATTTAAAGATGGATAATCCTACACTTGCATAATGTAAAAATACAGGGGCTACAGGTGGGGACCTAATTAGAAAGTTCTGCAAACACAGAACACATACTGGAAAATTTTCCAGCCAATTTCGCTACCTCCCAACTTGGTGGATTAGAGGTAGCAGACAAATGCTGGTGCTCCCATCTACCTTGTAGACACCCAGCCATCAAGAATCATCAAGGCACAAGTGCACTCACCCATTGTTCACAGTAAATGTTTGGAAAATATTCAGTTTAATTTTCAGCATTTTGAATGTTGTCTTATCCAGATTTCAAATCTGAAAAACTATAATCCTTTTGCGTTATACAAAATTACTATTATTTTTTACAGTTCTGAGCATATTAAAATTCTATTGGATTTCAAAAAGGGACTAATAACCAATTGACTTACTATACAAATATCAACTTCTAATACTCAAATTTTTTTTGCGGTTTACACTTTACCTTTTGATTTAGTGAATGTGTATATTTAATTTTTTTAAAGGCACCATTACACAGTATATCCTACATTTAATCACATTTCTTAAAGTGTTAAGATATTATGACTCATTTCTATGTATTTTTCTTACTTTACAAAATAACTTGAAACAGTATAGATTTTGTAACACTTAATTTGAGCAGCTTCTTTTTTTATTACATTGAATTAAAGCGCATGCTACCTTAGAAAAATTAATATTTGCTGCTTTACACTTTTGCAAAACATTTGCTGTAATGAAGGAATTTGTATTTCCAATATGTATCCTGACTGCATTTTGTAGTATTTACTGCTTTATTCCTAATTCTGCTTTAAAGTATTGAATTGGGCATGAAACATTAAAATATTAATCCAGAACCTGTATAAACTGGATGTTGCTTAAAATCTGTATCACTGCCATATTGGAAACCCAGACTGCTTTTGTGATGTTTTAAATTAAAACTGTCCTCCTCCTTATCCACTTACATGCGTCCTCATGGTATATACAAAAGTATAACAACTACTCTAAAGCAACCAATAGCAACCAACTCACTTCTGACTATTACAATTCGAGATACAATGGGATGTGGTTAACCAAAATATGAAACTTAATGGGAATTTCTGCCATGCTGTCATCAGAAATACAGCTCCAGTCTTCTGCTACGGAAATTGAAAAATATAAAAGCCTATATAATTTCTGAAAGACAATTTTGTAAAAATGCACTCAAAATTAGAATTAAACATTTTATTTTTGCCATAAGAAGTTCTACGAACTAATATCAGGTAATGGTTAGTGAAAAGTAGAAGTTAAAGTCATGATAGGGAAGACTGTACAAGTATGAACATTACAGTATTGGGGAAAATAAACAGGGTTTCATATGATTGACAGAGGTTAAGAAGCCAGTGCTACTGAATTAGCATTTAATTCTTTAAAATATGCATGCTTTGACAATACAAAATACCTCAATCAACATTTATGGGCCGGCCTGGTGGCACACTGGAAACTGCGCCGCTTGGGAGTGTGGCGGCGCTCCCGCC
>NW_007731107.1:9907-12471 GCF_000696425.1 Galeopterus variegatus | reverse complement strand
GGTTCCTGCTCACTGGCTGAGCGCGGTGCGGGCGCAACACCGAGGGTTGCGATCCCGTTGCCAGTCCCCGGTACAGGCGCGACACCGAGGGTTGCGATCCCGTTACCGGTCAGTAAAAAAGACAAAAAGGAAAAAAAAAAAAACATTTACCACTTGTTTTATCTTTTTGGTACAATGGAAAAAATGTGGCATCATTTCCTCATAGTGGTTGTATGTGGGGGATCATTACCACGAAAGTATCATAATAATCATTTAAAATATATTTTAGTCTTGCAAGACTGCTATGGCATTTTAAAATCTTTGCTTATCCAAGCATTTTTGTCATTTTTAAAAGCAAATTACTATTTCAAAAGGTTCCTATCCAGAATATTTATAGGTAATTTAGCATAGGAGCAAATGTGAGGCCAATTAAAAAAAAAAGGCCAGAAAGCTAAGTATGAAAGGAAAAAAAAATGGTAAATTTTAAATAGCATCTTGCTACAGATTTCCAATTCAATAAACACCAGGAGTAAAGGGTTTTCACCCCAAAGGAGTATTCCACACAAACTCTGAACTCTGGATATTGAAACTTCTAGAAAAACTGAAGACCCTGAGACACATGCAAGTCTTCTGGCAAAAATACATTTTAATTTTCCAGTATTCCTCCTCCCACAAAACTCCAGAAGATACCTTTAGTAGGCACAGGGTTTAAATTTCATATTCAGAATTTACACAGAGCACAGCAGCAGCAAATAATGATATACATATTATTCAGAATGGATAGTTTTCCCTCACAGAATTCCTGGTTTGTCATAATAGGCTTGTAAAAACTACCAAGTTTTATTATGGCAAACTAATTTACCTAGCAGTTGAGTCTGAAAGGTCTGGAAGCTCTGCTGACATCAGTATCATTCACACTGGAAGAAGTAATTTATGTCTAACCAGTGAAATATCATTAATCAAACTCAAACTTCCACTGAAAACATTTCAGAGTGCACCCTATAGTCAAAGTAATCTACACAGAAAGGAAACAGATATTGTGATTGCAGAGATCACAGAGTCTTAAGTTATAAGGTAATTTCAAATTTTCCAAGAATTAGTTTACAAAATGGTTTGAAGGTCACAGAAAACAGATAAATGCATATCACTCTACCCCTTTGGTAGGCAAAGGATATTTTCTTTTTCCTTGTATTACTGCAAATACTGATGCCTGATGCCCTTAAGAAACACTGAAACCATTATCTTCAAATATAGCTTACCCCCAGAAGAATGATGTATACATGAAAAATTATCATTAAAGCTTTAAGTTCAAAGTCAAGAAATAGACTATTTTTAAAAATACATGGTAAGGAAAAAAATCTATGTTGAACTAAGAAATACTTTAGCAAGGTTACAAATGACTAATAACTATGCACAACAATCTTTTAGTATCTATTAATTTTTTCCTTTGCAAAAAATCATTTACAGAAATTCAAAAAGTTCATTCTGTTATAAATGCTAGGCTATATATTTGATCCAACCTGCTTCCTTTTAGTACTAGCACTTCAATAGGTTTTAACTTTATTTTCTAAGTGTTTAAATATGTATCATCTTAAAAGGAAGGTGGTATTTATTGTTGCCAAGATAAATGGGAATTGACAAGCCAACATAACATTCCATGTCATTTTTGATTGCTATAATATTGCAGCAATTTGCAGAAAGAATCGAACTTATTTTAGAGAAGGTAAAAACCTAAAAGATCTTGCTGAAAGGAAAATACTAGATCACCAGTTCAACTATTTCAAATGAAAACTTCCTATTGGAGATTCTAAGTAACATGGACATTTAAAAATATATGGCAGTAGCCTTCCGCCCCAAATATTTAAGTCTCATCTACGGAATCTATCATTTACAAAGGTTTATACATAATTACAGATTAATTTGGTGTCTTTCATATTCAAAATTTAAAAAAATTCATGGGAATATTTGTAACCATAATGAGCAAAAAGGAAATCTCCATTCAATCCCATTCTGTCTCTATCACATAAGAGCTCAGAATTAAAAATGAGTGTGACAGTACTTATCATCTCCTGTCTGCATTACAGAGATTTGTTTTTCCATTAGTTTTTTGCCCACACAGACCACATTGCAAAAGTATATAGTGGTCTAGACCCCAAAGTCTTTTATAGACTATGGCAATAAAAGAATTCTAATTAGTTAAAACTAATTTATTCTTCAGATAAGAGACTTGTCTGCATGACTATTTTCATGGGGGGAGGGCGGCAGGAGGTTGCTATCTATTTGGACTAGCAGAATACACAACCAAGTGGAGACTTACTCTGACATTTTCCAGAACATTTTAGAAGTTCCCAGAACAATTCTGGAAGTTCTTGTTTGTTTATGCCATATATGAAACGCAACCCACATTTATAGTCTCAACATTAAGAAAATTGAGAATTCAGCAGTAAAGTGCTAACATGGAAGAGGAAAGTTGTAAAATGTACTAAGGTATGCTAATAACTCCAGTTATTTTCAAAAAAACATTCAGACTGCTTCAAATTCTATTCAGAAAACTCTCCAAGTTTTTTTTTTTTTTTTTTTTTTTT
>NW_007731107.1:0-9762 GCF_000696425.1 Galeopterus variegatus | reverse complement strand
TTTTTTTTTTTTTTTTTTTTTTTTTTTGCATCTTTTAAATGAGCTGCAAGCTATATAAACAGATTCTTGGGGGAAAGGGACTTCTTAATCTCTACTCAAACTTTCAGAAAAATTTGCTTCTAAAAATTATCAACAAATAATCCAACTGGACTACCTTCAGATGATGTGGCAGATCAAATTAACTTGTTTTCACCTTAATCTGTTTTACAGGTCTTCTGAAGCCCCTGCCCCTTAATCCAAACCAAAACTTTCTGATATTTCAAAGTTCAGTAAGACTCTGGTATTATAAATTCAAACTCAGTACTGCCATCTGTTACATTCTGTTTAAAAATTGAATCATTTTCCTGCTGAATAAAAATATCTTCCCAGGTCATTGGCTTGTTCTGAGGAGTAGATGTGGTCCCTACTGGAGGTTCTTTTCCAGCATCAACCTTATATCCAATACCATCATCCTTTATTGCAGGCATAGTGCTTGACCTATCAGAAAGGTACGCATATCGTCTGATCTGTAAAGACCTGCATGGATGTAAACGATAAAGCTTTGAATCCCCAGAAGGATCTTTGCTGTGAACTGACTTTATGTGTGAAGACACAAACTGGTAGTTGATAAAAGATTTGCCACAGGCCAAACACTGATACCTTCGCTCCCCTGTGTGATGAATTTCATGTTTTGTGCGATATTCTGCAAGAGGAAATACCTTCTCACAGTAACGGCATGGATACTTTTTCTCCCAAGAATGAATGTTAAAATGTCTCCGCAAGCTTGTCAGACAGACATAGGACCTTTTACATACAATACAGATATAATAGACCCTTCCATCTACTATTAATTCATAGTGATCATCATGTTTTACTTTCATACGTTTGTTTGCCGTCTCACTGCCAGATGTTTTTGGTATCTCATTCTCAAGTCTGGCTTCCCCTTTGTCAGGGTCATCTTTGACAGGGATCACTATGTCATAAGTATCTTCACCAATATTTGCATAAACCTTGCAACCAGTTGACAAGCCTTCAATTTCAGTAGCTGTGTCTAAAGTAATGATCTTCTGACCCTCCATTAGATGTTTTGGTCCTAAACCTGGACCATTAGTGTTCCTAGTAATTACATCCGAAATTTTTAAAGAATTGGAAGGTGGTTCTTGCAGAAGCGTAGGAATCTGCATCTTCTGTATCAATGATCCATCAAAAGTGGTATTTTGGGAGGCATCAGCCTGTGGGACCAAAGATGTATTACTGACTGCCGAGTCTGGACTGGAGCTAATAGTGTCATCATCATCATCTATAATTTCCTCCTCTTCCTCTTCATTGGCCTTGTTTCCCGTTAAAAGAGCACTGTTTGATGTCTGCTGATTCTGTACAAGTAAATCGATTGAAGAGGACGTATGATTTGGAAGTGAAGAACTGACACTTGGTGGTGTAGTAAGTGGTGTCTGATTTAACAAAATAATGTTGGGAGTCAGATGTGTTGGAGCTGAAGATACCAGCAATTTTTCACTTCCTTGTGTTTGGCTCAGAGTTGCCTGATTCACAGGAGTAGGAATTTTCTGAGTAGGTGTGATATTTGTTAAAGGGGGAGAGCTACTGGTAACACAAGATGCATTATCTGAAATAGCAACGGGGCCTGGGTTAGGCTGCACCTGTGCCACTACATTGTTACTTGGCAAAGTCTCCTTTGCAGGCAGAATCTCAGAGCAGAAAATGACATCATCATCATCATCATCATCTGAATCGGTAACAATGATCTTTTTTGTTTCATAATCTTTAGCAGATAATGAAAAAGATTCTGTTATAATAGGCATTATAGTAGCCCCATTATCTTGGGCTTCATCTTTTGATTTTTGTATTACAAGATTCTTGTCACTAGAACCAGAAGGTAAAGTTTCATCATTACCATCCTGAGTAGTACCTGAGATGCTTTTAACCTGTGACAGTGGGACACCAAGCTCTGCTATAAATTTCACTCCTAATAACTGCCCTGATTTAATTAACTCATCAAGTAAATCTGATCTAACACGAACAATTTTAGAACTATAGATATAATTGAGAATTTCTGCAAAGATCTCTGCTCTTATAAAGCTCAGTTCAACAACTTGCCCGGCAAGTGAGAAGAGCTGATGGAAGTATGTACTAGAAGCTGAAAGAATATTCTTGTGAGCCCGGAATTTTCGGTCTTCTACAATAACGGTAACATCACAGAAGAGTCCATGGCCACGTTGCTCATTCAAGGAGTTCAACAGGCTGCCAGAGTACTGAATGTCTGTAGCAGAAATCAGTTTTCTGCTCTCCATGCCTATAAGAGAAAGGGAAGAGGAGGAGATGGGAAAGCATTAGGAAGGGAAAAAAAAAAGTACTTTATCATTCAGAATTTAAGCCACTGTATCATTAGTTTATTCAAGTTATAACCAAATTTTGGCATAACTTTTTAGCTTTTATATAAATTGTTCATACAGGCTGGCTTTTGGACCATGTATCAAATCTCATGACATCCTTCAGAGAAGAATCAAGCAAGTTTTAAATTGCTATACAGATATGAACAGTAATCTCCATAGTCACCTTCCTTTTAATCTCAGATACATGCATCTCCACTAAGCAATTTTTAAAGAATAGAATTAATTTTCTTAGTTCCAATTTTGGGTTTTCTCCTCAAGAAGAAGTAAGAGTTAATTTTTAGCTGTCTTAAAAGTGTTAAGGAAAATCACCATCATCATGAATGCACAGAAGTTATTTCATCTGTAATGATTTAAATGTCAGAAAAGCTTGGTGTGTGTAATACTGAGTTAAATACATACACCTCTTAAATTTTAACTAATCTTATCTTTAAGAACATATTCAAAAGCTACTCCCTGCAGCCAATGACACTTATAAACACTGACAATTATTACCTCTCAACTTTCCATTATTTTTCTGTTATTTAAATCGGGGTGCCTTATCTTTATCAACTACTAAACATCTTTCTTACCCTTTCCTCTTTCTTCATCCCCTTGCCCCTTCCCCTCACCTCCCTACCTTTACCATCTCCAGAGGTAAAATATTAAAGAGTGCCAAGTGAAGTCAACTGATGCTACCTTGAAAAAATAAGACAAAGAGGAAAGTTTACCATTTCTTAATGCTTATTTGCACAAAAAACATGAAATATTTTTTGGTAAGAATTATGTGCATTGGTATAAGAACATTTTTTCACATCAAATGAGTTAGTAAAAATGGAAACATTTACTGGCAAAGAGCAGACATTACTCTTGAAGGGGTGGGGGAGATGTCAGTAAAACACATTGCTGTGTACCACCCCCAAAACACCTTTTTTTTTCTTTGGTATTTCACAGAAGATATTCCTAGTAACAATAATGCCAGAGTTGATTAAAAAAATTAATATATAAATATCCATATGTATATATGGATATATTAACAATTGATAAGTACTTTTAGTAAAGAAATTTTATTGTTAATATTCTTTTCCTTTAAAGTTACCAAGAGAATGTCACTGTCACAGTGCTTAAGTTATGTAAGTGTGGAAGGAAGAATGCATCAAATACTTTTTAAATTTTTCAAAACTATAGCTTAAGAACAAAAGGTGGGCAAAAAGTCTAAAAATCAAGGATTTAAAACATCATCTGTTAGAAGGTGTTGCATGTTAACAATACCAAGGAATTCCAGGTTACAATAAAGGCCGTCATCAGAAGGGGTGACCTTTGGACAGCACACCAATAACCAGAGTTTCCTAAACACGGGGATTTGGACAGAAATCACCTTTAAGTGAAGAAACAGGTTTTCTGAATACGGTCCTACAATTTTTGTTGTTTGCAAATGGGTTTTTCCAATGTGGGAATGCAACAAATGTACATGTTTAGGTGACACCGGGACTTGGTTTCGTTTTGTTTAAGTGTCCCCCTCCTCCCCGTCAGGGTGGGCCCAGGGATAGTAACAAGCTCGTCTGAACCCACCCCCAAGATTTGCCACTTGACTGTGGAAAAGCCATTCCTCATCATTATGAGATAAATACTTGACCGAGAGCAGGTTTGAAGGGGCTGGTGAGGTGGGAAAAGATAAAAGCCATCTGCGAGAGAGTGAAACAAATCGACACATGGCTCCCTGCGGCAGCTGAACCTCATCTCCCTTCCTCCACCTCCCTCTTCCCCATTTGCACCCTGCCAGCTGCAACCGAGGTTTTTAACCCCAATTCACGTGAAAAGCCAGGTTCTTGCAATAGAGATGGAGGTACAAACAGCAGAGTGAGGGCAGAGGGAATAAGGGGTGCCAGGGAAAGCAAAAGGTGGCGAACAGTAGGGTGCGGTGTTGGGGGGGGGGGGGCGGGAGAGGAAAGCAGGCGGCATTGTTATGCCCCGGGAAGGGGACGATGGCCCCAGCAGAAAAGCTCTAAATCAAAGTAAGGTCCAAAAGGAAAAAAAAGAGGCACAAAAAGAAAGGCAGAGGGGCGAGAGAAGCCAAGTGGGTCTCTGTGGTGAGCTCCCCACGCCCCGGGCCTACCCAGGGCACCAAGAGCCCTGCGGCCCCTGACGGCGAAGGGGAACGCGCCGCGGCCCTCCTGGTTCGTCCCCTCCTTCACTCCGCGGGTCACACAAAGAAATCGCCGGAGGAGCGGAGCTTCCGACTCCGCCGCTTCCTGGTTCAAGTGAGGCGAATGCAAACGCAGGCGCGGCCCAGGGGCTGAGGAGGCCGGCACGCTGCTTCGCCCCTTCCCGGACTGGGGCCCGGTCCTCACCTGCTTCCCGGCGCCGCCGCTTCTCCTCCTCGGGCCGCGCGGAAGGGTGAGAGCCCTCCGACAACAAGAAGCGGGATTCCCCGGCGATTATGCTCCTTCTTTAAACGTTGCTCCAGTCTTGGTCGACGTCGACGCGGCTGCCGCCACCGCCGCCACAGCTGCCCCACGCCGCCGACAGAGAGCACAGCGCGGGGGTGAAGCGCTGGAGTCAAAGGCGCCCTCCTCTTCCGAGCGCAGTCCGGGGCCGTCCGGAAGGGCCCGAGCTTTAGGCGGCTCCGCTTCGGCGCCCTACTCTGCCTTCGGCTCTTTCCGCAAGGGGGCGGAGGAAGACTGGAGGCTCTTGAAGGGTTCGGCTCTTTCCGGAGAGCGAAAGGGTGGGAAAAAGGAAAGGGAAAGATCTGGTAACACAGTCATAAGCAGTTGGAGAGAAAGGGAAGCTTGTCTCTTTCATCTAAATTCAGTGCAAGCTTCTAGAGCATAAAAACTTTTGGAGACTTATACGTATTTCGTTTCTTTTGCAAGTTTGAATCTGCTCTAGTAGCCTGTTTGTTAAATGATAAACCACTTTGAAATATAAGCTGATTAAATATAATCGAATACAGTTTATCAACTCATTATGATAATTCAAGTTCTAGGATAACAAGACAACTACATTATACTAACTACTTTTAAGAAAGAAATCTAGAGTTTGGACAAGTACTCTCTTAATTAAATGCTAAATGATGCAGTACTTACTATGTTAATTCCTTTATTTCAATTAACGTTTACTGACCCCATGTTTGCATGTTTGCATTTATAACAAACCCTATGTTAGGCTCTGTGGAATGCAAAAAATGAATAAACCAAGAGTCTCTTCCTTTTTAGAGAACTCAGTAGATAAGTACACAAAAATGGTCAAAAGTTTTCGTACAAGGTATAGAGAAGCACAGACAAGGGAATAGCAAACTCACTGTTGTCATTTGAGCTGTATCTTGAAAGATGACTCATATTAACACTTGCATTGTTATTTTCTTATTTCCATAGCATTTCATCCTCAAAGTGTTTTAGTGTCTGACACATAGTAGGTATCCAGTAATTGTTCAGTGCATTAATAAATTGTGAGTTACATAATTTTAAAAAATCCTCTGGTAATACACTTCTGACTGACTATCATTAGGAATGAAGCAACAGAATGGGTGTTTGGAGAGCAAAATATTTCCCTTTAGGCTGGTTTTGATCATGCTCAACTAAGGAACCAAATAGCAACTTTTTTCCTGTAACAGTTAAGGCCATTCACTACCTTCACTTGCTTTTTAAAAGATATGTATAGGATAATATTGCATCAGTTTCCAAAAACTTGAATTTTCACCTATTTACCTTTTAGTTGGAATTCTTGTGCTTCTTTTCTACAAAAATCTTGCTGAAAATGTCCATTAGGGTATTCCAGAGAGAAAACAGATCTAACTATATCTAATTTTCTTCAATAGGAATCAGACATAGGTGTCATCATCTATCTATCCCTAATCTGTTCTACATTCTCCTCAGTAAAGCCACATAGTAAAACATCAAGGTGATGTAATACAGCTGTACTTTCACATGGAATTCCTTAAGCTCGTCTCCAACATTTTGTGGGAAAACAAACTATGTGGGAATTACTGCACTACTGATTTTTTATTAGAACTTAAAATTATAAAAGTTTCATTGTTTAATATAAAGACATTTCACCAGAAAGAGGAGTGCACGTTTATAAAAATAAACTAAGACATATTAGTATTTCCTGGCAACTCAGCACCTAAATTTAGTTAGTAGACTAATCACCATTTTTCTGAGTTATCTTCCCCAAAAATTTAGTAGAAAAAAAAAAAAAAAAAAAAAAAAACTTAGTAAATAGGTCAAAGTATATCTTGAAAGTTTAGGATCTATTTATCTTTTAGTAGCTTAGCTGACTGAAAGTAAAATGAGATATATCTTTGAAATATAGATCACAGTGGTAGTAGATGCCACTCTTGATACGATGTTTGTTGTTTACCTTTCACTATATTGGAAGACACAATACAATTTCTTTTGCACCAGAATTAACAACACGAAGGATGCCAACAGAACTGCCTTGCCCTTGTCCCTTTTCTGAAAGTGCTTGAAAAGGAGAAGCAACAGAGGTATGATAAAATCCTGTCAATTCAAACCACAGAAAACCTCTTCTGTTCTGGCCGTGTCACTCACTTCCCAACCAAGCAAAAACTAAAGTTTAAAAGCTCCTTATAATGAAAGGGGATCTAATGATCAGGAAAGGAATTTTATTTGTAGGAGAGCAGAGTGAACCAAGCAACTTGAGGGGCCTCAATAATTGTCTTTGGGACAGGACTATTGGAAAGTTTCATTAACTTTCTGTTTTTTTGATAAGTTATTCCACCTTTTCCTTTTTTTTTTTTTTTTTTTTTTAATCTGAAGGCTCAGTTCTTCTTCAAACAACCCAGGAGATTTTAGAGAAGAAACTATATCTAACGAATTTGGAGGTATCAATTGTTTCACCTTCAAGAAATATTTTTGATTGGCTGATAATGGAATCAGTTAGGTTTTATAACCACATTGTCAGCATTTGCTTGCCTTGTTTGAATTTGATTATGAATTCCATGGGGGCAGAAATTGTCCTCTTCTGTGTAAAATGCCAATAATCATGTGGATGCTTAATATATATTAACTGATGATGACAAAAGGAAAAGAGTGACATTTACTCAGTCCCAGAGACCTTCCTCTGAGTTATGCTTAGGCTCACAGATTTGCTGAGGTCACTACACAAAATAAGAAACCCCAGTAAAGTGGAAAAAATGTCTTGAGGAGATGTGAATGAGCTGAATTCTGGCACTGCCAGTTAGAAGCTCTGTGATCTTGAGCCTGATTCTTCACCTGTAAAATAGGGATAATATCAAACTCCCATACAGTCGTTATGAAGATTAAATGAATTAACTATGTATAATGCCAAACTGCATACAGTTTCCAGAATATGCCATGCTGTTCACTGCTTCTAAGTCCACACCTGAAACCCTGAGCCTGGAATCGTCATTCCCTTCATATCCACACCTCTCCTAACCTGTTGTCTGGATGAGTGCCTGGTCTTCCATAAAGACCTAATTCAAGCATTAACTTATTTGTGAAGCCTCTCTTGGCCCAATAAATGTAGAAAGATATGGTTATTTAATGAATGAATGTCTAGAACCCAATAAGTACTAAATATATGTTTGCTTTCTCATCACTATCTCCTTTTCTGATTAATCCCAACAAATCTCTCTTTAAGTGACCCACTTAATACTGCTGATTGCCCTTGTCTTCTTAAAATTTTCCAGCGTCAATTGGATAGGGATTTATAACCATCCTACCAGGAAAGGGGGAGTAAATACTTGCTAACAACAATATGAAGGCACTTCAAAAAGCTCATGGAAAAATAGAATTAAAAGATAATATGAGTCTTTCCATGAACTTTCTAAAGACCTCTCATACAATCTACAAAAAAAAAAAAAAACAAACAAAAAAAAACCCAAACATACAACTAGTTCCAAACATAAAAAAAAAATCAAGGGAATATACTACCCATGAGCCATTTGTGAAAGATTACTTGGCAATATGAAGTCAAATCAAATAAGAAATGAATCAAAATAATTAAGGGTTGTTTTGCCTCCCATGGATTTGTCACCCATTTTCCCTTGGGTGATGGAGCCACCAAAGATTACTCAAAGCCCATCTCTTCTGAGCAGTGAGATGACCCAAAAAGGGGTTAAACTACCAGAACACTACAGAGAGAGGCATTCCTTCCATTTGGGAAATTAAAAATGAATTGGGGTTCTCTTCCCACATTTATTCTGCAGACCAGGAAGTTACAGGAAGAGAACATAGGTGGGGTTCTTTCAAAGTACAGTTTAACAAGTTTAACAATAGAAGCTGGTAACATTCTGAAAGCTCTAAGATGGCGACGGGTCTGGAGCGGCCGTGCCAGAAGACAGCGCGATCCTGAGAAGTGTGCGCTGTGATACCAGAGTACTAATTGCATTAACAAGAGCAACAAAAAACGAATAATTCTTTCAACAACGATCCTACAATGACAAACAAGCAACAACAGGTTCGAGGTTTTAGGGCCGACACAAAAGAAGACTCCTGAGAGCGCCCAAGCCCTGCTGCAGGTACGAGCGAGCAGCCCAAGACAACAAAGGCCAAGTAAGCCAGCAGAGACTGCACAGAAACAGAGTGGAACACGCCGGACCGGCCTAACTCTGCGAGCTCTGTGAGTCACCCCCAGCCAAGCCCCACTTGCGGGGCGAAGCCTGACTGCTCCCCGCCCACCTGGCTCATGCCTACCACACCAGGCTAGGCGGCCACAACAGAGCTGCCTCCATTTTATCGGGTAGGGGTGGAGATGGCCGGCTTAGTGAGGGCAGGCCAGCCATCTCTGCTTGGCGTGGCTCCGCACTGAGATGTGCCATTTGCTTACCTCGGCGCGGGGCACCCCGGGGCCTGTGGACCGGCCTACAATCCCACTCTCCCCGCAGATCTCAGACGGGGCTGATAGCGTGGGGAGCCCCCGGCCAGCGTCGGGAGGGCAGGGAAGAGGAGCCCACCCAGATCTTCTCTCTACCACACCCTGGGCATCAGCCCCAGGTAAACTCCCTGTTTCTGGGAGGCAGATTCCATCTCCGAGGGCCTCAGTTTGGAAGAACCCCTAACTGATTTCTGGTGGGGAGAGGGGAGCCCGGAGAGCTCTCGAGCTACATTGAAGCTACTAGCGAGCTCTCCCAAAGGGCCGACCCATGCTGGGGGGAGTCAAAGAGGAACTGTGTGCTAAGGAACCCACCCCCGAGGAGTTCACTCCCGGCAGTAGGAGAGGCTGGACACCTACTGGGCAGGGCGGGGCAGGGCACAACTTTGATGACTCAACTGAAAGACAAGGTTTGTAGAAGACACGCCTCAGCCCTGTCCTGAGCACACAGAGTGGGGAGAGGACCGGCAAAAGGAGGCAGAGTCTCAGAAAGAAAGAAAGAAAGAAAGAACAATTACACACCCTGCGGGAACCCTTTGCA
>NW_007731106.1:169865-170174 GCF_000696425.1 Galeopterus variegatus | reverse complement strand
TTTTTTCTGAATTATACTTCTTTAAAAATCTCCTTTTTCTATAATTAAATGTGTATATTAGATAGTAATATGAATATATAACATGTGTACATATATAGTGTATATATTATATACAAATGAAGATACTGACTGACTGATAGATTGACTTGGGCATATATCTGGATTTTCCATTCCATTCCACAGAGAATGCCTGTCTATTTTAATCATTTCAATTACTAGTTTAAACTGGAAGAGCAAATGATTCTTCATTACTTTTCAGTTTTAACATTTTCTGTTATTTTTGTACATATATTCTTACAGATGAGTTAT
>NW_007731106.1:162485-168642 GCF_000696425.1 Galeopterus variegatus | reverse complement strand
ATCTCCTCGATGCTATAAATATAGGCAGACATTTTATTTTGACAAAAATTTACAGAGCCCTTTGCTTAAAAACTAGACAGGCATCCCAGTGGTAAGCTGGAGAGCACTTGGTGGCATCCGTCTATGACTATGATCTACCATCAGTCACAAGAGGCAAGCAGGGGTTCTGAGGGAGAGGACCCTGAATGAGAAATAAGAATATTTCTCTCTGTTGCTGATTTTCCTACAGTTAACATTTTGCCTTAACAACATAATCATATAATTTCTACATGTCAAACTTATAAGTTATAAAGCTTAATGAATTAAAATTTTAAGTTACTAAATTTCATAAAAGAGGTATTTTTCAAAATATCGCATGAAAGAATATATGAAGAGATTTTGTTATAGATGCATCTGAAGTTCAAAATTCATAACATTAGATCTCTACTTAATTACCAGTATATACTAGGCCATTTATCACTTTTCTTTGTATTAAGTACATACAAGGCAACTATACGGGAACAATATAACCTTACGACCGCATAGATTTTTAAAATTAGTTTTTCAGAATTTATTCCTCAGTTAAACTGGCCAGATGTCTATTTAGGTATTGAGGTTCATGATTTTATCCTCTTAGCAATATTACCAAAAGAGCTTAGATTTTCTTAATTGGAAAATATGCTATAAGCATATGTTTTATGTATACAGCTCTGCAATTATTCTTATTGACAGTACTATATATATCAGCAGCATAGCTTGTATGTCCTCCAATTGTAACAAAAGAAAAGTACGTGACAAATACAAGGGGCCTTTTCTTAAAGTTTCTGAATAAAAACACGAGAAGGAGCAAATTCTATTCTAGGAGTGCTGAACTTACTGAGAACCTTCTGCTGCGGAGTCACAGCACCAGAGACACAGAATCCACGAAGGCATCTCAGAACCCACCATCCCACCCCCTCACTTTACAGGGAGGACGCTGGGCACCCACAGGGATTATGGGATTTGTCCAAGGGTAGCCCAGGTCGGTATCTAGAGGCCTGGCTGTCCTAAACTCTTAGTCATTGTTCTTCCCACCTCGCTGCCTCTCTTGAGTCTTTGAGAAGGAGCACGGGGTCCTGCCAATTCCTATGCTTAGCACACAAACACTATCCCCACCGCCTCTGCTCTTTGTGGACTGCTCACATGGAACCTCAACCAGCACCTCCATGCTGCTAACAGACTCCTGTGGGTTTGGGGCAGCTGAACTCAGCTTCCTGCAGATACACAGCAAAGGAAACATCATGGGAAACTGTGAGATTCTAGTAGCTGCCAAGTTATGTTGCAGGAACTCAACACTGGAATCTCTTCATCCTCAGACTCAAGCTACCCATGGAATGAGCATGCCTTCCTCCAATAAACCACAGAGGGACATTCAGTGCCTCTCACCCTGGTGCACTTCACAGGATGAGGACGAGAGTGCTGCTCCAGCCCCAGGCCCATCACTAACTCACACTGGGATAATGATAAAAGTCATCTCACCTCTCCTGGGATCTCTCTCCTACCCTATGGAATGTTCTTGGTCACCTGCATAACAGCTAAGGCACCAACATCAATATTGCAGGCTTCTGTGTTGGTAAACAAAGGCTCCTGGGAGAACCATATGGCCAAGGGCATGTGGAGAAGGAAGCTGGTACCCGAGAGACTGAAAGGACCATCCAAAAACCACTTGCATTTTCTGGACAAGTAACCAGGCTGCAGCCAGCGAGCACATCTTTGCTTTAACTGTAATAAAAGCCGGGAAGACATGGTCTATTTCTCATGCATTTTCAGGGCCACTGTTGGACACAAACTAATAGCGCCCGCTGGAAACAACAGCTGCTCCCTGACCTCCAGCCCAATTAGCATATTTCCTCAGGGAAACCATTTGACAGGATCAGTCCAGGCTCATTTACCTTCATTAAGAAACCTTACCAAGGGCAACAGAAGTCTCCTCCGTCGGCACCAACTTCCGAGGCACATCTCGTGGCTGGCAGAAACCGAGATGCGCTGGCATTTCTCATTTTCTAATCAAAGGGGTGAGACTCCATGGGTGCTGGCTGCTGACGGCTGCCTGGTGTGTCAACTCCCTGCCAACAGGTTCTAATAAATAGTGCTCGGAAAAGGACTCGAGCCTCGGCTTTCTGTCACAGTGGCCACAGCGGGAGATCACGGGGTGGTCATTTTCCTGTCACACTTATTTTGGCAAGGACGAGACGCGGGGGTGGGGACTCCATTGCAGCATTCGGCAAATCTGTAGTAAAAGTGTATGCACACACACATATCCACACGTAAACACACACGCACAGGAACATGATTGGGGATCCCATATTACTGCTGTCACATGTTTAATAGTCAACCCTAAAATCTGAGGAGAGTGAGTGGGAACAGGCACTAGCATGTGCTAGTACTTAACGTGACCATGGCAGTTACTAAAAGACGTGGAGGACAGCCAAGCCACACTCTCCTGTGGCTCTTGGAGCTGCTGGTGGCCTCTGTCATCACACACAGGTGGCAGTAAGAGCAACAAGGACCTTGTGCCTCATCAGGGCAGGGTGTGCTTAACCAGGAGTCCCCATACGTGGCAGCCATCAGGGAGACACAAAATGCTGTGGCCATGACACCCAGTTTTTGCTGGAAAAATCTGCCCATCTCAACCTAAGGCCTGTGTTAAGAAGCTGTACAGGTTCAGTATCCCTCATCTGAAATGCTTGGGGCCAGAAGTGTATTGGATTTTGAATTTTTTCAAATTTTAGAATATTTGCAGATATTTAAGAGTTGAGCATCCCTAATCCAAAAATATGAAATCCAAAATGCTCCTTTGAGCATCATATTTTAGATTTTAGAGCATTTCAAATTTCAGATTTTCAGATTAGGGATGCTCACCCTATACCAGCAAAATATTATCAAGTATTCTTTGCTCACAGAAACTCCAGCTCACAAAAAGAAAACAAAACACTCAAACTAGAAAAAGTATCACAGACACATTAAAGAAAATGCTCTCATGTGGAAAGGAAAAGGAAGTGAGAGGATTTTTCAGAACTTTTTGAAAGAAGTAACCCACTCAGCAATCTGTGAAGAAACACTATATTTCCAGTCAACTTTGAATTTGTACATAAACAGAACCATAGACTAAGGGCTCTGATATAAAAAAGTGAAATCTCAATGTCTTAGCTATACTGGCAGAAGGTTCTCACCAGTTCCTTAGCGAAGAAGTAGACATTTATATCAAAACCTACCACATATAATCTAAATTTATTGCATATAAGTATACGTAAGGTAAAAATAACAAATAGTAAATACATCTAATTCTGTCTTACAGATTTTGTTGTTCTCAATGTTGTCTTCACAAAGTCCTGAGTGTCTTGACAAGTAAATATCTGAGCTGACCACCACACGGCCCTAACACAGCAGAGATGCTGGGCCTACCGACCCAGGTGAGAAGGCAGGTTGACGGAAGGCTGGCTCATGTTTCATTTATGTCTCAGTGTGCTCCAAGTTAAAACAGCACACTATTCACAGATACCTACACAGCAGCCCAGTAAACACTCAGTAACAACCCTGTAGTGCCTGGTTGATCTGGCTGGTATCAGGCTCTGTTATGGCCCCACGACCATTAAGTAGAATAATTATATACATTGTCATTCAGCTTAACATTTATGAGATTTCTCCTTTTTAGAATCATTTGGAGGAAGCATTGACTATGATCAAGTCCAGATATCTCATTTTACCTATTAAGAACCTGAGCCCCAAATAAGAAAATTAACTTGCCTAAGGCCACACGGCTAGTTTGTATAAGAGCTAAGAATAGGGCCCCATAGTCCTGGCTACCAATCCAGCTCTCCTCCCTTATACCTTGCTAATTTAAAGGGGGGGTGGGGAATCCAATAAAACAAATGTTCATATAAAATTATGGAAGATAGATACAAAGGTAGGATAATGAAGATATGTTATCTTCGGTGCATACAAACAATTTTTCCAATATTTAAATCAGTCCTTTTTTTTCTTGTGATTTTTGACAAAATAAACTAAATCTAAAAGAAAACAAAGAACAAAACCTGGTCTTTAGTGACTCTGCTTACTGGTTACCCCTGAGTATGTGGCTGGTTGACACGTAGCCTGGTCAAAATCATCCCTACAACATGGCTGGAAAGGAACCTCAGAAGCAATGCCAAACTCACACATGCATACAAGACTCATCGATATTCAAACCCCAGTTGGTGACGCTATTTTGCTGAAATCACCCTAGAAACCAAAACTGTCTTACATACATACGACCTGCCAGTTAGCGTCAGAAAGGTAGCACAGTCACCAGATACAATTTTTAGTGTCTACTGGTCGAATCGCCATATTAATATCACTCACAGCATTACTGGGATCTAGACATTCTTATCACAAGGTCTATAATACCTCATTTCAGCTGGTGGTACCTGCTAGCAGATAAAAGTTACATTTTGTTTCATTGATACTGTACATTTCTCTTACATAAGTCTTATTTTCCATTCAGGCTGCTCTTGTTCAAGAGTGGAAGGGGCCTAACATGCTTTAATATTTCTGTCATCTGCAAAAAAATTTACACGGCAAGATGTGCATTTCACAGAAATGAAGGTTTTCTAAATGGGTGCTATATGCCTCCATTTAAGAATTTTTTGTTTGACCAGTATTTCATTAGTAGTCTGGTATCTCTCTTAATTGAAAATACCATTATTTTCAATAATTGATATAGAAAAAATACTTCCACATTTCAAGAGAACCAAAGAACTGCTTCGAGTGCAGGCTTCAGCTTTGGCTCGCTGCACCCTGCCTTGGGGCGGGCAGGGCAGCAGAGTGGCTGCACGGGAGGCCTTGGAGGAAACCAGAAAGAGGCAATGGAGCACCCACGGCCCCTCACCCTGCTCGGTTTCCTCCCACCTCAGAGATATTCCCTTCTACACGCCATTCCCCTCACCTTCCTCCCCTCCCCTCCAACTTTCCTTTGACTTCATGTGTTTCAATTTTTCTCACACCTTTTCCTTCTAGTTCGATGATGTCCAACTCTGTCTAGACAGTGGGATTACGTTACTGCATCTATGAAGGTATCTTGAAGAAAATGTTAGATTACTTTGCTCTGCTGTTCTAATACATGAGGATTATGGCTCTGATCCCCATCATGATGGATGATTTATTTATTCCATGTTCTGTGGCCTAGTGAGATGATCAGTGGCATAAATCATAAAACAACCGATCAGGGGGATCCCACATACAGACTGGTTCCCACTCACTGGCTGAGCGAGGCGCGGGGGCAACACCGAGGGTTGCGATCCCGTTGCCGGTCCCGGTCCGGTACGGGGGCGACACTGAGGGTTGCGGTCCATTGCCGGACACGGAAAAAGACAAAAAAAAAAAAAGAAAATCCAGGCTGATAATACAATTTAGAACTGTGTAGTCCGATAGGGGAGCCACTAGCTACTCCTATTCAGATTTAAAGTCATTAAAATTAAATAAGATTGAGAATTCAGTTTCTCAGTTACACCAGCCACATTTCAAAGGCTCAGTAGCCATGTGACTAGTGGCTACTGTATCAAGAGCACAGATGAGGAACATTTCATCATCACAGAAAGTTTTATCAAGCAGAAATGACCTAGAGACACATGAGGGCCCTATTACAAACCAGCAAGTAAGAAAAGGCCTTTCTTGGCAATGATTAAAAGGAATTTAAATTTTAGAAGACCGTTTATCCTTCTGACTGCAGTGGTGAAGTCTGTCTCTAATTCTGAGCTAACTGGATGTACTTGCCATAAAACTAGTGATTTCCAATTGTGCTCCTTAGGGATTGGTACAGCTGGATGGGACAGGAAAGGGGAAAGACAGAGAGAGGGCTCAGGACTCCCTACATCCCTCTTCCACCACACCTTTGCTTCCACAGAAGTATATTGAAACATCACTTGACTCAAAGCTCCTGAGAAGCGTTAAACAAGGGGACTTTAAAATGTGAAAAAATAGAATTAAAAGATGAAAATTTTAAATTTCAGCTTTATTTCTCAACTTAAGGTCCATCAAGTTCAAGACATTTTTGTAAGTGATGAGAACAGCTGTTTAGTCCATCCCTAAAGAACTGAAGTTCCTGGGAATTCAACCACATGGGTGAGGTCTTTTTAACATTATTAACTGAAGAAAAAAGAGT